>NC_141296.1:14235000-14300000 GCF_037954325.1 Fistularia commersonii | reverse complement strand
GTCGTTATTCATCTTTGTGCACCAGCCCACACTTATTTCTTCACCCGCTCCTCTTCAAAGATAATAAAGGTGTAATAATCGCTGTTCTACCGAGGAAGAGTTTCCTGACACCTGGAAAAACATCTTTAAAAGTCTGTAAGGGAAAATACGGATGGATTAAAGAAGAATCTATCCGGGACAGTGATCAAATAAATCTTGAAACACCTGAGCTAGATGTTAATATTTGTCCAATCTGGTCCCATATCAAATTAAGGGGCTGAACTTGAGCTCTAAAATGTTATTTCAATAAAACTCTTTTTTTTAATAACTTTCATACATCATTTCAGACCCTTGATCTTGTGTGTTCATTGAATTATTAATGTATTTAACTATATTTATACATTATATTTATATGTTTATATAAATATATTTATAAATGAATTACATTTATTATAATTTTATAAATTAATTATTATAATTCAATAAACATGTTCAGAGGTGGTCAGGGATCCTTAAAGACATTCATAGAAATAAGTAGAACAATATTATTATTAGTAGTAGTTGTAGAAGTAGTTTTATTATTATTATTATTTTTATTATTATTATTTAAAAAAAATACTGTAAGTTCTATTTCAGTGACTAAAATGAATAAAAAAGAATAACGCAATTACACAAAAAACAATAAGTTTAATACTTATCACGAGGGCTACAGCCACTATTCTTGTTGCTTAAAATTATTCTTTATCATATAATCACACTAAAGAAAAACGAGATAGAGATGATAAAATTGTTGTTTTTTTTTTTCGTCTTCCGAAGTCAGGGAAAAGTTGATGCCTCGCCACTGTTGTCGGCTTTCATGGCGGATAAACCCCGGGTTTCCTCGACCCGGCGTCTCATTTCATTAACAGAGAACGGCGAAAACCGGGCAGATATCTTAAGACCCTGCTGTCGTCCATCAGATCTGGCAATCCCATCAGCCACCTGGGCCGCCGGCCGGAACCCGACGCCCGCCGTTTGCCAATTAATTCTCTGATAGGGTTCAAAAGCAGCGCTGGGAAGGTGAGGGAGGCTGAGCGGGGGGTTTGATCTGAACACACACACACACACACAGGCAATTTACAAACTTTAAAAGCAAAAATGCTTTTTTTTTTTAAAAGCATCGCTTCGTTGGACTAATCTCGCCTTTTCAAGCCTCTGATGAAGATCTTTGGAACCAACAGCCGCCGTCCCCTCGACCTTCGTTTTGGAGCTCCGACTACTTTACGGCACTCGGAAAGGAACAGTAGGGGGGCGGGAAGGGGGGGCTATTAAACGGCAGCGTTCCAGGGGAGCCGCGCAAGAGGAAACTCATTTAGCAAGTTAAAAAGTTCCAGGAGTAGATTCTCTGTCAATTAGTCACCTTGAAAAAAAAAAAAAAAATGAGCTAAGAGTAGGATTGGAGTAAAATAAGAAATAAAAAAAAGATCAGCCACTAATATGTGATTATGCTACCTTGTATATTTTTTTTTTAAATCAATTAAAGATACAAATGAATCACTTTAAAATTAGAAAGAATTGTTTTTTAAACCAGAAAAAAAGGAAATTCAGGGAAAATGTGATTTTTTTTTAAAAAAAAATTTTATGGTCAGCATGTTGGAGTCCTTAAGTAAAGTTGGTAACAAGTTTTAAACCAGATCGAGAACGTAGACTTTAAACTTCAAGTCTATTTTCTCACTTCCCGATTGGTTGTTCTGTTAAATTTTCCACCGATTAGTTTATCCTTATAAATTACATTGCACTGATTGGTGGATCATGACACCATCCTTTCCTGCGATTGGGGCCAGGCCACATGGATTATTTTTTATAGATATTTATTGATTCATTTATTGGGCCTGTGATTGACTGGTCCAGGGCGGCACCTGAGTGCAGGATGAACAGTATTGATAAAGAATGAATGGCCAAATATTAATGTATTTATATGTTTGTTGTAAATTTAACTTTTAATATTTTTTTTCTTTTTTTTCTTTTATTGATTTTCATAAATTACTATATGAATAATAATAATAAATAATAATAATTATTAATTTTTTTTTTTGCATTTTGTGCCAATGTCAGCATTCCTATGTTATATAAAGTGGCAGGCATTGAAAGCATGTTAGAAGAAGAGATGATTTTGCATTTTTTTGTTTTTTGGGGAGGGGGTGTTTTAGTATGATTTCCAATCAGCAGCTGTGGTTTGTGAGTTAATTTGATGTCCATGTGTTTGTTTTGTTTTATGATTATAATTAGTACATTTATTTGCCTCCGTACCCTCCGGCTCTCAGCCTCTTTGATTCATGTATGAGTGAAAATGAGCTGTGGTTCGATCTCCAGTCCACATGTTGCACATCAACTTGAGGAATAATGGAACAGTGTCCTCAAAATCCCCTTTACTGAGATTTACGCCAGGTGTGAAAAAAGAGAAACGGACAGAAAAGGTGCACCGATGGGAGCTAAAGTCTAAGAAACGCTTGCCGCCGGGTTTTGATATCCACACCTTTCGGCCAAAGATGGAACCGCGGGAAATGGAGAGTGAGAGCAAGTGATGTAATGTGAACTTGGGGCTGCAGGGGGGAGTTTGTGTGCGTGTGTTTGAGTGTGTGTGTGAGTGTGTGTGTGTGCATGGTGATACAATCAATGGTTTCTCCCGTCTCTTTGACCCGGACAACCTCCACACATTTCAGATAACATCAAAAACTACGTGCCATATAGACAATCTGTGAGGGAGATAATGTGAGGACTGATGGGCTGTTATTGTATATGTGTGTGTGTGTGTGTGTGTGTGTGTGTGTGTGTGTGTGTGTGTGTGTTGGGTGATGAGAGAGAGAGTGTGATTGTGTGCACTAAGTGTGCAGTTACACGCTAAGTGAAAATTATCATTATATATTGAAAACAACAAAAACAAAATAGCAACAGACAAACTGCATTAATATGCATACATAAAATGCAGGATATTACAAAAAAACAAAGAAAAATGAAGACGTTGTGGCCTCAAAATGAGCCAAGATAAAAGTGATACAAAATGTAAAAACGATAAATTAAATCCCACAAAAATCTCTAAGCATCTGAACCTGCTGAAATAGTGGAAAAAAATACATCAGAAATATATGGAAAAACAGATGGGACTCAAAAATTCTGCAAATAGAATTAGAAAAGGATCAAAATTATTTAGCAAAACAAAAAAAAACAACTCAATAATAGATAAACCTTTTCATTTTAGTTTTTCATAACGGACTTAACTGTGTAGCAATAATAATCTGGATTTTTTTTATATTCAAACGTCTAATATGTTGCTGAGTCTTCAGTTCAGCCTGTTAATGAAATAGTTGAGAGACAAGGGTATTTGGAAAAAAAAAAAAAAAATTAGCTGGGGGTTCACTCAATTCACCAGGGGAAAATCAAAATTAAAGTAACATAAAAAGAAAAAAATAAACCAAAATGTAAATGAAATTGAATAATAAGAAACAAATTAAAATGCATTAAAATAAAATATACAAATGTGCATAAATATATGAAATTAAATAAAACAAGATGGAATTAAATGAAATCAAATATCCATCTATCCATCGCCTGCTGCTTATCCTTCACTCAGCTGTTCACTCCTCACTCATTTGGGGCAATTTTTCATTTTTTTTTCAATTTTGTCGGAGGAAACCGTAGGACCAAATCAAATATAGATTAAATAAAAAACATTTAAGTACATTTATGGGAATATTAATATTTTATTTTATTTGTAGTATTCTTTTTTTTTTTTTTTTATCAATTCATCTTTTTTCAAACAGAATTCAATTATTGTGCGTTTATTCCAAAAGTGGCGGACGGGACGAAAAAATAAAAAAAAAACAAAATCGGACGTTATAGAAACCCCGCAAGTCAATACCTCGTCGGCGTCGGTGGCTGTGAGCTGCATGATCTTGAAGCCGTCGCCGATGTTCTCCTCGATGGTCACGTCCAGGATGTCGTTGGGGAAAACGGGCGGGTTGTCGTTGACATCCTGCAGTGTGATTTCCACCTGGGGACCAAATGCAAACACTTCCTGTTAAAATCTCAGCAACTGGTGAGGCGACGTTGACATTTCATTTGATAAACAAATCTCACCATTTTTTTTCAGGTTTTACTTCCACGCTGTTACTGGTAAACATTACAATTCAAACGTCTCTTAGTCCTGATATTAGAGCCTGAGAAAGTTTGCGACGAACCGCAGCGCCGCTCCACTTTGCGCTCGACCACCCGTAAAAACCTTCTCCGATTTACAAAAAGCCTTCTTCCTGCTGCGGTGAAACAGTACAGCGTAGCGAGCTAACCACCACTCAGTGTCTTCTGGAACCCAAACAAACCCACATAAAGTTCCATCACAGACCCCCGATGAGGAGAACATCCCCCGCTCTCCCCCCGCGTACTACTAGATTTATTCCGATAATCCATTTTTAAGGCAGCAGGAGCGGCAGCCGGGCGGGAAAATCAGTTTACCTGGATTAAAGTTTCCTGATTATTATATTTTTCATATTTTGGAAAACTGTCCAATTTGATTTTCAGGCAAATCTTCATATTTTTTTTATAGCTGAAATCAGGTTGTTTTTTTTTTTCTATTGAAACAAACATTTTTTTTTTCCCAATTATTTTGGCGAATTTACCGCTAAATATTCCAGATTTCCTTGCCATAGCCGAGGACTCACCACACAACTGTCACCGTAGTAACCAATGCGGAAAAGATTTGGAGTTCACCCCAACCCACTGCTTTCAGCAGAATCAGATTTTAATGATACCGCCTGATGAGGGATCAGAGACTTTCGTGATTAGTCAAACCAACTGAACGCTTCAAGCTATCTTGCAAACTTTTGCGAGAGCAACCATCTCTATGAGTGACTGGATTGCGGATAAAAGAAATTTTCAGCCAGGATCCTGAATAAAAAAGAGGAATTAATGATAAAGGATTCGTGGGACTCGATGGCGATGTCATCCGACACCTCTGGAATGGCGGTGGACGAAATCAATAAGTGGAAAAAAAATAAATAAAAAATAGAATTAAAAAAAAAAAACAGCGTCCTGTTTCCAAAACCTTATGGAAAAGCCAGAGAATGATGAAGAGCGATGAAGAGTGAGGAGGAGGGGGTTGGAGCTCTGACAATTAAACAATCAGATCACATAATGACGGGGGATTATACTTGATATAACTTACATCCTACATGTTGTTTTTATTTCAAAATCTAAAGCCCAGATGGCTAAACGGCGTGTCATCGGGATTAAATGATTTGTGTGTTTTCTGGGGTTCAGGAGGTACTCCTCCCGCGGAGGAGACGCAATTTCGCATCCGATACTCGGGTATCGATTTCTTGCATTATTTATGGAAAATTAAGACAAAAAAAAAAAAAAATCACACTTTTTTTTCACTTTTTCTCCTTTTCACCTTACGGCTTGAAAGAAAATCCTGATAAAAACAAAAGGAAAATTGCCCCACGGCGTGCTATACGTTTGTTTTATATATACAAATGTAAAAACTGTACGCTAATCCCCGGTATTATAGCATTTATCAACATATGATCACATAAGTGATGGTTTTCTGGGATTTGTACAAATCTGGTAATCCGACATGGGACGGAGGAGACATCTGGTCCTGCTCCCATCTCCTCCTGGATGATAAAGTGTCTTTTTAATTGCGATAAACAATATCACTGTCGCTATCAGGCTCTTTTCATTCTGTGATGTAACATGACGGATAGAGGGGCGGCGCTAAAGGAAACGTCTGTAGAAGAAATCTGCGTTTCTCAGCGACTCGGACGTCCATTAATCTCCCCCCCGCCCCCCGTCCCGGACCTCCGGATCTCGGCGGTTTGCGCAGTCAAACCAGACGACCCTGAAACTTGGATTGCTCCCATCGTCTAACCTTTGCGGTAAAGCGTTCCCGGGGAGCTGGCGGGGAACGATAGCCGACTTGAAATGAGGAGCCGCTCATCCGACGCAACTTCACACACACACATACGGGAACATTCCTTCCTTTATTATTTCATAATAGGAAACGAACCAAGCAAGTAGAAAACAGCGGCGACGAGGACTCGCGGCGACCGAGCTCCGCCGGTGTCGGGGGGAGAAAGTGGAAACCCCGGCGGGAGCAGGGGACGTTTACGCTCTCAGGTGTTCGGCGTCTAGTGTGACGATATTGCGTTTCCACGGCCGGAGCGTCGTTCCCGCCGGCGCCTCATCCCGCCTCAATATGCATTTCAAAGTCAGCGAATACGCCTCTATCGCAACGAGACGTTTTGCAGCTCGTTCTGTGTTTATTGTCTCTATAAATATGGAAAAGCTGTTTTTAAATTCTCCAGCGAAGGCCTCCCTGTTATAATGCTGACGGTGATAATGAGAATTATTATGCAACTTCCAAAAATACACCCGGATGAAACAGCACTGAAAAGGGACGTCTGCAAATTTTT
The DNA here is from genome assembly GCF_037954325.1 of Fistularia commersonii. Classification (NCBI taxonomy): domain Eukaryota; kingdom Metazoa; phylum Chordata; class Actinopteri; order Syngnathiformes; family Fistulariidae; genus Fistularia; species Fistularia commersonii. The sequence goes on along the minus strand of NC_141296.1, from coordinate 14,293,575 downwards.
TTTTTCTTACTCCAGCAGCAAAAGTTTTCCTGAAGACAGACATTGGGTCTCAAGGTCATACAACATACAAGTTGTGTGTATATATACTGCTCACAAAAATAAAGGGAACACTTGAACAACACAATGTAACTCCAAGTCAATCACACTTCTGTGAAATCATAGTGTCCACTCAGGAAGCAACACAGATTCATTTTGACTTGTTTTAAGGACATTACATCAAAGTTGGATCAGCCTGGAGTTTGTTTTTACACCTTAATTTTGAGTGTGATTCCTAATCCAGACCTCCGTGGGTTGATACAACTGATTTCCATTGTTCATTTTTATGTGATTTTGTTGTCAGCACATTCAACTGTGTAAAGAGCAAAGTATTTCATAAGAATATTTCATTCATTTCGATCTAGGATGTGTTTTTTAAGTGCGCCCTTTATTTTTTTGAGCAGTGTATATGTGTGTGTGTGTGTGTGTGTGCGGAGCTTCGACAGGAAAAACAGACATTGCAACTGCTACAAATCTTCTCTGCAACCAACAGTAGCAGGAAACTCTTCCGAAGCGGCTTCCATCGACTCCCCTTTTTCGGGTTGGAGCGAGGAATCCTCTCAATAATGATGAGCCAGAACAAAGAGGCCGCCGGCGGGCGACCGAGACAGTGTGAAAGCCTGGCTGCAAAAAAAAAAAAAAAGTTCGCGCGAGGTCGCAATTATAACAGATCTCATGGCCGCTCGCCAGTCGGTCCGATCCGGCCTGTTTGTTGTCCGCTGATTAAACTCTCCCCGAGATGCGCGTCTGCATGAGAGGAGATAATTACAGATGAACGGGACAGATTACGGGGGCCGGGGACACGAGCCGTGCAGGAGTGGCGTAAACAAGTGGCTGCCGCTGATGTGGCTGTGGTTGCGGCGGCGGCGGCGGCGGCGACTTCGTACCCGGCCCGCGCCGTCGAGGGACCCCGGAGTGGAGTCAACAAACAATGAATATTTATTTCTCCTCTTGATGTGTAAATAATGCAAAGCCCACTTTTTACGAAGAGTGAACTAATTAGGGGGGGGAGGTTTCAGGGAAATAATTATGGCCCCGCCGCTTCCAGTTGGTGCCGGCGTCCCGCGGGAGGCGAGAAAATCAAAGGGCTTTGGAGGAAAAATGTATTGGAGGAGGAAGAGGCGGAACTTTGGTGTGTGTGCCCCCGCCCCCACCCGAAAAACACATCAGTCGACGAAGAGATTGCGTTTCAGGCGGCCATGTTTCAAGTTGCAGGTGGCGGCTAGCGTCTGCCAGGCCTGGATTATTTACGAGGAGGTATGAATGATTCACGCGTCCGGCGGTTTCCGGAGAACTCGCAATTATGAGCCCCTTAAAGTGACGGGAGTAATTTGTTCCGAAGAGCGCGATGCCAGCGGGGAACGTGAGGAATCGGACTTCGGCGTGAAACGGCCGAGGACTCGGCGTGATATACGGGAGGGGTTCGCAGGTGGAGAAATTTAATTCTTTCTGTGATGTAAAACAGGGGTTTTAGTCTCGGAGACCTGGAAAACCTTTTAAAGATGTATAAATCACTATCAGTACGCGTATGGCTTTTCTCCATAGGAAAACTTTGCAGGCGTAAAACGTCCGATTCGTTTACAAGCCGTACACTAACGTTGTGATTGATTGGATGGCGTTTGATTGGACGCGGGATGTGATGTCACCGTCTCGACCTCTCATATCAACTGTTACAGACAACAAGTTCAAACGAGACCTGCATTTCCTCTTTAAAACTCTTTACACTGTCACCGGCCAAATGTCAAACGGCATCCCTAACATTAAATCAACATTCCTTGAAATTATCATCGCAGCTACATTTCAACCAAATTTCCACCTCATCAAAGCTTTTTTTTTTCTCCCAAGTATAAATATCAATCTCAAAAATCCAATTGATTTGATTTTTGCATCCAGTGCCAATTTACAATATCTCCTCAATCAAATTAAATTTCCCCCAAAAAAACCTCTTGACAAGGACTTGACTCTGTCTGTTAGCAATTAGCAGTTTCCCTGAGGATGCTGGTCGCATCACTACGTGACCCTGTGATTGACGGGTGATCAATCCAGGTCAGGGCCCCACATCTCCCTCTATTGATCATAATAACAAATTAGCAAAGAGTAAATGATGCTAAGCTAATGAGAACCATGTGGAACTTCCAAAATATGCAATAAAGGAAGCGTCGTTGGAAACTGTGTCACACAGCGGGGGTGCAAGTGATAATATTCTGTAAACGTGCAAGTGATTCAGTAGCGGACAAAAGATCGCTTTCGCTTCAGGTGGCGCTTTTGTAGCGTCGCTGCTCTGCTGTTGTGTTGTGGTGGCGGTTTGGGTTGGACCGGGGTTGTTTGGACATATTATGTTTCTACTTCCAAAAAAAAAAAAAAAAGGGTGTCAGCATCGGGGCATCCAAGTGTTTGATGCCGGTCAGTTGCTGAAAATATGAAAAAAAAAAAAAACATATTTTCTCACTTAGCGTTGGGCACGAAAATTGCTTTCACATTGTGCGGCGTTGTCTTTGAACGCTTCAGCGTTCCCCAGCGGGCTCTTCTCACCAGAAATGACGTGAGGGGAATATCGAGAGTTTTCGAACCTTCTCGTTGAGTTGGTTATATATTTGGACAAACTAATTCAATGTAAAATTAGGAGCGTCAGAGAGATTTAAACTATCAAAATATATATATATGGATATATTTGTTGTCTTTCCCAGGTGTGCTTTCTTGCCCCTGCAAACTTTCCTTCAACCCTATTTAAACTGTTCGAAATACCTCAAAAGTTTGAGGCGGGAGAGAACTTTCGGAGTAAATCAAGAGCGTCGACCGAAGGAGGAGTCTCGCTTCCCCTCGAGGAAGAGTGTCTGGGAGATTTATCATTCGGAGATACAGTAGTTCGGAGATACAGTAGTTCAGGGAGTTTTAATGTCACTTTTTTTTCTTCTTTCCCAGAGTCTTAAAATGAATAACTGTCTGAAGATGCACATTTTATGTGTTTGTTTGTGGCATGAAACTCATCGAGCGGGAACATTTGTCTGGCCCGGTGTCTGTGGATTTAAATCAAACGTCCGCGATCTAATTCAGGAGGCGGGGAAACACTCACCTGTCAATCACACGCCCAAAACATAGAGACATCGAACCATTTACCCGTTCCTTCACGCCAACGGACAAATTGGTCTTCAGTGATTCAACTGACAGAGAAACGTGAAAGAATCCAAGCAGAGAGAAATAAACGGCGAACCTTCTTAAGGCTCATTCCGAGAACGCTTCGGTGAAACCGGCCTCTGAGGATATACGGCGAGTTGTAGTTGTGGATATGTGGTAAAGGGTGAAACCCTCCTCTCGTGTTTGTCGTGGACGTTTTCGCTTAAAGGCGAAAAGGAGGAGAAGAAGAAGCTGGCACGGCGTTAGGAGCCTGCCAGGAGAGGCTGAAAAAAAAAAAAAAAAAAAAAAAAACAGCGTGCATTTTTGCTGCGTTTCCCAAAAAAAAAAAGAACAGGAGACACATGGCCGATCCGTCTCGTATTCAAATTGCGTCCCTTCCGACCGCCGACTGCGAGCCCTCCGAAGAACCGCGCCCAGGTCAGTCAGGACACTTTTTGCTAATTCCCATAACTTCACGGATCGGAGTTTTCTTTCTCTTTTTTTTTTCTAAGCAAACTGCACACTGGAAAAAGTCATGCTTCCCTCGCCGTCCCCGCACCACTCCGCTGTCTGATGCAATCTATCATCCTCTCCCTGCTTTGGAAACAGATTACTGACCGTCTAGAAAAAGCCCAGGCCCGCATCTGTGTTTGTCTTCCTTAATCTCAAAACCGTATGGCATGATCCGCGGCACAGCTGACGAATGCCCCCGCCGCGCAGGAGGAACCGGGACGCTACGCTAAGGACGATATCCCGCCGCTCCGCCATCACGTGAAGACCCCCCTCGTAGTTCATCCGAAGCTCGACGCCGCCCGAAAAACCGTAGCAGGTGAGCGTTAGCCGGGCGGGGGCGAAATAATTAAGACGAGCTAAAGCCGACCTAGCGCGTGTCCGATGGCGTCGTGCCCGGGCTGTCAAACGGGATGCCTGTGGCGTAATTCATCTTCCGACCGCAGTCGTCGGGCCGCGCGAAGAGCGCGCGATCTTGAGACTGGAATGCGAGCGTGTCGGAGGTGAAAGTCGAAGGGGGGGGGGGGGGGGGATCGAATGTGCCCGGAAAGAAAAGAAAAAGCAGACAAAGTTGGATGCGGGCCCGACCACAACGCACTGCATGGGAGAAAGTCGGTATATGATCGTATTCCTAAGAAAGAAAGAAAAAGAGAAATTAAAACAGGAGCGTACGAAGGCTCAGAATGAAGACCGCAGAGCCGAGCCTCGGAGAAGTGGTTCTAATAAAAGGGATCAGCGTCCTCTCGTGGGAACACTTCACCCGCTGCTAAAGGATTGTTTATCAACAGCCGGATCGTTCAAGAAGGAATTTCGCAAGACGAGGATCCGGTGTGAGCCGGATGCATCTGAACGCCAGTGCAGGGGAGACGTCCACGTCACCACTGAGGGAGAGGAGTCGCGATTCCCCCCCTCGCGGATGAGAAACGTCCCACGAAGCCCCGCCCACTTCTTTCCCCGCCGCCGCCGCCGCCGCCGCGGGGAGCAGAGCGGAGGTTTAATTACCGGCTAATGGAGGCGAGGCCAGACTCGGGATCTCCTTGAAGCCGCAAATTCAAAGCCTTCGTCGAAAATTACCGCAGATGGAGGGAAAAATAAATCAAAATAAAACAAAATTCCCCAGATTCCTCCCAAGATGAAAGGTAGAAAACAAAATAATTAGTCTATTTGTGAAAAGTAGGCTTCGGAAATAATGGGGGAAGAAATAAATCTATTTTTATCAGATTTTTTTCTCTTCTCTTCTCTTCTCTTCTCTTCTCTTCTCTTCTCTTCTCTTCTCTTCTCTTCTCTTCTCTTCTCTTCTCTCATCCAACCTTACCTTACCTTACCTTACCTTAGCTTGGCCAACTTAGTTCAGCGTAGCTTAGCTTACCTTATCTTACCTTACCTTACCTTAGCTTGGCTAACTTAATTCAGCTTAGCTACCCTTACCTTACCTTACCTTACCTTACCTTACCTTACCTTACCTTACCTTGCCTTACCTTACCTTACCTTAGCTTTGCTAACTTAGTTCAGCTTACCTTACCTTACCTTACCTTACCTTACCTTACTTTACCTTAGCTTGGCCAACTTAGTTCAGTGTAGCTTAGCTTACCTTATCTTACCTTACCTCACCTTACCTTAGCTTGGCTAACTTAATTCAGCTTAGCTACCCTTACCTTACCTTACCTTACCTTACCTTACCTTACCTTACCTTACCTTACCTTACCTTGCCTTACCTTACCTTCACCTTACCTTAGCTTTGCTAACTTAGTTCAGTTTACCTTTACCTTACCTTACCTTACCTTACCTTACCTTAGCTTTGCTAACTTACCTTACCTTGCCTTACCTTACCTTACCTTACCTTACCTTATCTTACCTTACCTTACCTTACCTTAGCTTGGCTAACTTAGTTCAGCTTACCTTACCCTACCTTACCTTAGCTTAGCTTGGCTAACTTAGTTCAGCTTAGCTTAGCTTAGCTTACTTCAGGGATGCCAGTGTGGATGCCGCTGACCCAGTCTGAGCCAGCGTTCGCTCCTCAACCCCTCCCCAACCTGCGATAATGGATCTCAAATCATGTAGACTGAGGAAATGGAGCAGCGGCAAAGAAAAAGAAAAAAAATATATATATTTTTTATGAGTTTTAGAAACAGATTTGGATTTCCAGAAGATGATACAACCACAGGCTTCACCTTCCACAAGTAACAAGTGACTGACATCTAATTGCATTGCATGGCTCGCATGCAATTAGTCTGTGGAAATGCCATTGAACAAATAAATGCAAGATGGAGAGATTATTCCAGATGTCCCACTCTTCGCCTGACAGACCCAGATCTGTGAAATTCCGGGTGGTAATTGTCTGGGCTGAGCGACGGACGGCAGATATCGGACCGCTAGTCCTTGAAACAGGCTGTGGGGGGGCTCCGCTAATATTATGGGATCAGTTTCATGCATGATGTCAACCGTGTGATAAATGCACAAGATTTGAAGGGAGGAAAAATGCATTAGCCGAGGACTTTAGCCTGTTTCTGACCTAATTACGAAGAAGTCACATCCGCCCCCGATAGCCCCCTCCCACCGCCGCCACCATCTCCCTATGCTATTTTGAAAACCCAGGAAATCTGGGTTAAACAATTAACCATCGCTAATGATGTTTGGGGCTTATTTATTCGATCTAATTTACAAAGGAAACGGTGTTAGGACTAGGAACCCAGATCGAATCAAAAGACAAGACGAACACTGATAAATAAATAAATAAATGGATAAATTCCCCTCCGGTCATAAACTGCAATTTTGCATTTAATTCCACAGTAAATCATAAAGTGGGAAGAAAAAAAAATGTTATTTTGTATCGTGCAAAAAGGTGGTTGAAATGAGAATTGAAAAAAAAAAAAAACGATACAGTTGTTTACTTCGTTTTAAACAAGCACGAGCCGAGGACGGACAGTTCGGAATGTGTGTGTGTGTGTGTGTGTGCCAGTGAGCGAGCGCATGAGAGCATGCACGATGGATGATGCAGTAACCAGCCTTAATCTGAAACAGGACTTGGACGGTTGTGAGGAAAAGCTGCAGGCACCCCCTGCAGCCGCTGTTTATGTGAACCCCCCCGAAAAATATTAACTCGGGGGGCTGGAAAAACAGAGTGTGTAGGGGGATCTGAAAGTCGCGTGTGTGTTAAGGGTGAGGGGGATGTGCGGCTGAAGAAGTCGATGCCATCCGAAACTCTTATTTTGAAATATCAAAAGGAGACTGACTGGATGATAAAGTGCCAAGAAAGTTTACGTTCTACACACTGAGCTGCAGAAGAACAATAAAAGTTCTTCTTCCTCTGGAATGTTTCTAGTCTTCCTGCACGTTCTAACGCTTTCTTCAGCAAATGCTGCATCCGAGGAGGGACGAAGGTGTAGCTCCGTGTGGCGGAACTGTGAAAATGGACACCGAACCAACCGTTTATTTGGCGCGTAATGACGTAGATATTTGGAAGCGCAAATAGAGCGGCGCCGCCCGAAGTGAAAACAGGAAGACGGTAACACGGGTATAACCGGGAGAGGTTAGAAGTGGTTAAAAGAAGTTGACCCCTTTCGACTTTACCGCCTCTTTCTGTGTCTCCCTCTGTTGTCTGAAACCGAACTGGGATCTCAGAACTCTGCACTGCCCTCTACTGGATCCGTTGCTAAGCAACAGTATCCCGGCAGTACCTGTTTATGAACGTAACGTAAGCGTAAATTAGCCTTTGCTGAGAATGACTGCAATACCTCCCTTCCAACTTGTGCATCGATTAAGAGCATTTATAATAAATAACATACAAAACATTGAAACTGGATGATTAATAACTCGTGGTGGAACGGCGCCTCTGTTTTGTGTCGTTTAAAAAAAAAAGCGCCATTCTGCACTGACCGACGAGTGCGATCGGGGATTTGACAGTCACGTCGCCATGGTGACCAATACAATAAAGTTAATATGAATTTTATATCGTTGCATTTCATTTTTGGACTAAATCCCGGCGTAAACCTGCAGATCCGACACATAAATCTCGGTGTAAGTTATTCCCCGGTCACTGATAACAAGGAAAAGGTGGGGGTTTGAATGTGAATGCGGCCGGTTTGCTGAAAATAAATGGTCACGTCTCAGGTATTTATTGCCCGACAGCAGACGTGGCCTCTCGCGGCGAAGCTGCCCTGTATTTTTCACCGCGCTGCCTCCTGGAAGTGACTCTGCTATTGTTTGCCAGTAAATTAACGGCAGGAAACCCCTCCTTAAAAACACAAAATCCCATTTTCAGCAGCGACTATAGCCGGGTTTGGATTAAAACGGCCCCTGCGAGCGCTGTTCGGCACCGCTGACTGGAGGTTTTTTTGTCTGCGTGCGCTTCGTTCACAGTGAGCTAATCGTCTCCAGGCTCTAGTTTTCTGTTTAACATGGCAATTTCTTCATATTAAGCTAAATGCTCACAAAGAGGAGCACCAAATTGGCAAAGTTAAACGCCCGGGCTTTAAAAAAAAAAAAAAAAAATGCTGCAACATCTCGCTATTAAACTTCGTGTTAAAGTTACCTGGAGGTAGCCAAGCTGGCGGAGAGACCGAGCTGGGAGTCCGTCAGGAAGCGAGCTATTCAGATTAGCGCCCAGTAACTTTTCCCAGGAGCGAGTTGGATTAAAGAGGGGATTTAATTATTCAACTTTTATGGAGGACAACGTCTGCCATCTGGAGTCCTAGTTAGCTTTAACGGGGATTGGAGGAATAAAAAGACGACGAAAAATGTGCCGATTGTCATGTTTACTGCCCTCCTATGGTTAATATATGTATTTTAAACCGGGAGCCAAGCATGTGTCTCAAGTCGATCGTGCAGTACCAACTTTTGTGATTCTGAATCAAATCCGTCCGATACAGATTCTCGTTGCGGCAACCGCTAAGACGTAAAACCCGATCGGTTTCCATAACCTTATCGTATTTTATTGACGTTAACCTCAGGTTCCCACAGTTCCGATCAAACTGTTTTACAAACAACCCGCGTCGTCAACGGCTACCTTTTCCCCGCCGCTCGGTCGCCGAGGAGGCTAACGCTTAGCGGCCAACGGGCGGCTCTGCAATGGGGGGGGGGATTTCTGAAGGGGCAGAGAAATGACGAATACTGATGAATTTAACATGAGGTGGAATTGAAAAAAAAAAAAAAAAGGAAAAAAGATGTCTGCCAAATAACTTGACAATGATGGGACACCCCCTCCATCTCTTTATGGAAACAGCGCCTTAAAGATATCCTTGCTTCTCTTTTTGGCTTTTCTATCAGCGGATGAAAGCGCTAAACGTGCACTTAGGAGGCTGCTCATCTATACATACCCTCCGCCACACACACACACACACACATACACACACAGCACCTGTCAACTCCCAAAACATGGAGACTCCCTCGCATGTTTCAACTCTCTTATTATAGCAAAGTCGGCTCTTTCACGAGTAGCATCCATCTTAATTAACAGGCCATTTGTATGCATGTTCGAAACCCTCTGGACAAAATAGCATGGGAAAGAAAATCCTGTAGCCAAAGACAGAATGTAAGGCTCCGGGACATCATTAGTGGATTAAAAAAAAAAAAAAAAAAATCTTCAATGGCCTCCCAATGTTGCCTGGACATTCCATTATCTCCTATCCATTCCAGGCTTCATCCTTAGCGCTCCCTCTTTTTTTCCCCCCTCTTTCTCTCTTTCCTGATCCAACATTTTCTCCACAGAGCCGGAGCCCGACTTTACGTTCCACACGATTCGAGACGCTCCCTAAGTGATTTACGGCTTCGACGCCAGCGCCCCCCCAACCCCCCGCCCGGCGCTTTCGGCGCGGGGAGGTGGCGGAGGTCAAGGCGCCGGGACGTCGGAGGAGGAGGAGTAAAAATAAAAACATAAATAAATCAATAAAAAAAATTAAAAAAATCCGAGCCTGCTTCTCCTCACCGATCGCCTTCAATGACGAAACAATAACGAGAGGCGTCGAAAGATTTTACGTTTTAAGTTGCCACAACGATTTCAGAAATGGCCGCCGCGCAGCCTGTTGCGCGGATCCACCCCGTTTCAAAAAAAAAAAAAAAAAAAAAAACGTCCTCGCTGCGAGAATTGTCCCTTTATGGCCACCGCTCTTTTCTTTCTTTCTTTCTTTTCTTTCTTCTTTTCTATCGGTGGATACGCTTGAACGCAGCTGAATAGGCCAAAGACAATCCGTCTCAATTCCCCCCCATTCAGGAAGCCCGCAGAGACGATTAATTGTCCGCCCATAAAGGCTCCCATAGAGGCCCGACCAGAGAGGAAGCACTTCATCCCCCTCTTCTTCTCCTTCCACACTCTCCGCCTCCCGCTTTTCTCCGGGTCCCGACCGTCATCCATAACACCTCCGGGTTTTTCTCCGAAGGGAGGGCTGGTAGGGGGCCGGCGTTCCGAGGGTCGAGAGGTGACGATTAATTCCTCGCCGCGGTCGCATCGCGGGAGCTCTAAGTTACTCGGAGGTCGAAACCTCAACCCCCTGCAACCCCTGGTTTAACACAAGGGTGTCATTTGTTAGCCGACCTCCACCGCCATCGCCAACAACACCCCCTGCGACCCCGGCGTGTAAGTATGGAGGGTCAGGAGGAGAAAACGTGCGGGAAAGTTGTCCTGTTCCCCGTGTTCTTTTACACTTAAAAATAAATCCTTCGGGAGGGGGGTTGGACAAGACGGCTTTGGGGTGTTTTGGAATCTGACAAAAAGAAGAGGGTGACAAAAGAGACGGGGTCCTCCCACCTTTCTCACTCAGTGTGTGTGTGTGTGTGTGTGTGTGTGTGTGGTGATCATCCAAGCCGAGTTTGTGTTTAGTCTGCAAACAACACAATCGAAAATTCTTATTAAAAGAAATAAAACCGATGATGAAACACGAGGCGGCGGACGCTCTAACAAACCCACCGGAACAAGATACACGTTTATTCAACGTTTATGCAACATTCCAAACAAAAGAACCCCCGGATCCGATCTGTGTAGACTTAGCAGCTTAGCACAACACACATTTCTTAATTGAAAACAATGGGCAACCACCCCCGCCACACACACACACACACACACACACACACCTCCCTCCTCTGCCTCCTACGACCCTGTTTTTTCCACATGTTGGACTCATCTCCGATCCGCGCCCTCCCCTCCAGTCCCCGTCTAGCAATATCTCACAAACTATCCTCCACGATTCCAGAGATAATTCCAAAAATAAGAGATAAACAACGCCGGTATCAAGTGCTACAAACATGGCAGGTCGTGGGATCGGATCTGGATGAATCGGCGGCGGCCCCCGATCACGAGGGGGCCCGCCAGAGGATTCAAGCGGGGTAAAAGGGCTTATAGTGTCACATACGATCTGGTCAACGACAGGAGCAGTCGCCACCTTCCCACCCCCGCGCTGCACCCATTCCACCCCCGACTTCCACTCCCTCCACTGCCGCCGCCCAAATCCAGTGCTCGGCGCAGTCGGGCGGACGGAAAAAGGGGTTAAGCGAGCGTAGTGGAAGGAGTTGTAAAAAAAAAAACAAAAAAAACACAAAGCCGGGGGTTAAAAGTCCGTCGTTTCTGCTCCCATCCCTTCTTCCTTCTGTCGCCCGTTCGCATCTTTTTTACGTTTTTTCGCATCCCCACGTGGACGTAATTGCGGTGGTTCCATTCCGCGCCGTCGGTTAATATACCCCGATTCGGACACGCATTCAGGCACGCTAAGTCATAACATGATGCAAAAAAATAAAATAAAAAAAAATTACGGCTCAGACTTCCAAAAATGAGTCATGAGACCAGAAAATATTAATTAAAAGCAGAATCGTGAGTTTTTTTTTATTTTCATTTTTTTTTTTATTTTAAGATACCATAATAACGCCTTTTTCCCATCGTACCGATTTCCAATCAAACTCTCACTGTCCTCATATCAGAACAAACTCCAAAAAACTACCTGTCTTTAAAAGGCCACGCTTCCATGAATATATGGAACTGTGAAAGATTCATGTTTTGATTCCACAAGGTTTTCTCAAAACCTGTGACTAATTACAGCTTTTCTTTTCTTTATTTTGTTTTCAAACAATCCCGACCCTGGTTGATACAAAAAAGATTGATTTCTCATTGTGTCGCGTCCTGCCCGCGCATCCTGTTTCCACAGGAAACTCACCAGATCGAGGAAGTAATATATTCTCCGGCAACCTTTTTTCAGGGAGCTTTTTTACACACAAAGGTCAATTTGCTTTTATTGCTCAGGCCTGTTAGCGCTTACGTTGCAGAGCAGCAGCGTGCGGTTTGAAAAATGGCAGCCGGAGGCGATTCCTGCAAAAATGCAGGGTCCGTCACAAGCTACAACCTCGGCTACAGACGTCTCTTCCGCCTCGACCGTCTCTATGCAATTCCGCCAACCTGTTCTACGTCTAGACGTCCCAGATTTGTTTTCTTTTTAGAAACAATAGCGGCAAACTGGCTAAAATTGCTCCGGTGAATATCAACTGATATAAAAAAAGAATAACGCTTTTAAAGTTGATGGCATTTCTCATAAACTTAACTATCCATATCAGCGCCGGAGTTTATTAAAATATAGACAAGTCTTAGTGGCGGAGAAAGAGTTTTAAGCTACAGGGACGGGAAAACCTGCTAACTGATGTTCATGGGAGGTTAAATCACAATAGAAGAGGGAATATTTCTGACTAAATAAAAAGCCTCAGCAGACGTTCACACAGCAAGAAGTTTACTTTCCCTTACGGCGGAATAATTTCCGTCTGCAGCCATTTGGTGCATCACTGGTCTGTTGAATTCTCATTTTTATGCACAGTGCCTTTTTTTTTTTGCTTGGCACACACTCAGGTAGTCACCTAGGTGACTAATCTACAAGGATATACCATGTTTTTTATTTATTCATTTTTTTTGCATCAAAAACAATATTTAAAAAAAAAATATATATATATTTTATAAATACAATCGAAGTGAGAAGCTGTTCATTTGAGTAGAAGAAATTTGTGACTAAACATGTTTTTTTTTTTTTTGTGTGCATTTTTTTACTCATTTTCAGATAAAAATAATCTAAAATTCAGAAAAAAATCTTTAAAAAGATAAGGGTGGAACTTCTGTCTCCTGGTTCGGTTCCTCCAGCGGGCTTTTCTGAGTGTATTGTGCACGCTCTCCCCACGCAGCATGCGCGAAGCTCAAATACAAGAGTTTCACCAGCCTTTGCGAAAATCTTTTTTTCTGTACGTTGGCTAAAACCTCCTTAGATCTCCGCTCCGTCTGGGAACGGCTTCGCCTTCAATCGCGTCCCGATCCCCGGCGAGGCCAAACATCCCCCCCTCCCCGCGGTCGGACGGTGCGGCCCCGACTGCCCGGGCCTTCATTCCCACGACAGAAACACTTTTTCCTTTCTTTCATTTATGGGTCCAGGCGCCCTGCAGCACTCCTGTGATTCAAATGTTTAATTGAACCACGAGCTGTTAATCCCACGGAGGGAAAATGAACTAATCCAGCTTAAAGTCGAGCCCAGCTGGGAACGAGAGCGGAATTGTCAAACTTTGCCGGTCTTTTTTTACCTTTAAAGACTCATTACTGGAAAGCCAAATGCGCTCACGTGAGAACCCCCCCCCAAAACCCCCAAATGAACGGCGGGGGGTGCGGGGTCGACATAATCTCACACCAATGACCACTTGTTTGTTTGCTTTTCTGTCGGCAGATCAGTGAGAGGCCGTTGTGTGACAGGACTGATCCCTGCAAGGAATTCAGACAGGACAGGACGGGCGGGAGGGGGGGGGTCAATTCGGATCCCGTCGGTGAAAGCACCGCGCATATCAACCAACTCGTGAAACCTGATCCGGTTTTGGCTTTGCAGAACCATTTCTGCGGTTAAAGAAAAAAAAAAAAAGACATTTAGTTCCCAGCAGCTTTTTGAAACAGTTCAATTTCAATTTCAAATTAATCTATTAATGCATAAGTTGCTATATAGGTATAAATGCATTGAATGTAGCGTATGTATTGTATGGGTATATCAATAAGAATAAGAATAAGAATAAGAATAAGAATAAGAATAAGAATAAGAATAAGAATAAGAATAAGAATAAGAATAAGAATAAGAATAAGAATAAGAATAAGAATAAGAATAAGAATAAGAACAACTTTATTTATCCTGAAGGAAATTGTTATGCCAAAGTTTCAAGTAAAACATAACAGAAATAAATAATACTAGGAAATTGTATAAACAGTAAAAAAAAGGTGGGAGACTAAGAAATACAAATACAAATACAAATAAATACAAATAAAACTAATGAATGCATGTATGTGCTTTAATATATGGATGTCTATCAATATGTTTATTTTAAGTATAAAAATGTATGGGGACACACACACACACACACATACAAAGTCTTGATGTGTATAAATCCCGCAAACTATGAAATATCCTGTTAATGTTATTACATACCAGAGGGTGTGAGCTGTGCAACCCCTGAAGGTGAACTCACTTTTATGGAGAAAAGAAAACACAATATCTTTTGATTTCTCACTTAGCTATTTAAACAAACAAAAAAAAAATTGTATTACTTTAATTTTGACCATTTTCTTTTCTGCAACAGGTGATGCTACGCATAGCTTAAAATCAAAGAGTTCTCATCCTCAATTATCTCATCCTGACTATTGTATTTTACTTTATATGTATTTTATTGTATTTTATTCCCATAACTTTGACCTGCCAGCTGTTGGTAAGGGAACCGATTCATCAAAAACCCGGAGGCCGCGGTTCCTACGGCTGTTCTCAGGGACCCGTCACGCCGTGTGTGTCAGGGGAGCGCCGCAATTAATGCAAGGACAGCTGGGGAGGCCATTAAACAATCCCAAGCGTTCGCTTCACCCTTCTCTGTTTAGAGAAAGATTCAACATGGCTGATGAATATGGGACGTTAGAAAAAAATAATGGCCTCTGTCACCGAGAGAGAGGGAGAACGCCTGGTTCGGAGCGTTTTTATTTTTTGAGGGAAATAAAGAAAGAATTTCGGGGTAAGTCAGGAAGAGTGGGGGGTTGGGGGTGACGTCACGCCATCGCCATGGTGAGCTGTCAGGGAAAATCTTATTAAGATGTGTCACTTTTGCAGATGTTCATTACACTTTGGCCGGGGTTAAGAAAATAAGTGCTATGTCGGTTTTTGCCATTTGTCTCTCCGGGCCGGGTTCACAATCCAAAGGGGGGCCGGCCGACCGACCCCGCCACGTGAAGACAGGTTGCCACAACCACCACAGCAGATAAAAAAAGGCTAGAATCTAAATTTATTCCCCGTACTGAGTCATCGTCCTTAGATTATAAACTCTTCATTTTTTTGTGTCTTTTACCCAAATTCATTGGCACGTTGCTTTTTTAAACCCAAATATCGACGCGCTGATTTCCTTCAAAGTGACGCCGCTTTAATGAGAAGCTAAATATCCCAAAAGCCTTTCAATATTTACGCAATTTTATTAAAAAATACCTTTGTTGAGTATTTCACCCAGAGCTACAAGAGTACAAGTCAGCTGATGAAACATGTATCTATATTTCACTGCTGTTTAATATTTCAGTAATGAATTTTCAAAGGGCGTTTTTTTTAATTCCTGACACACACCGAACACACTTCCGCGGGACGAATCCAACCTGACGTGGAACGAAGGTTGGTTGGATCGGACAAATCGAGCCGCTGGGCGAAATGGTGAAAAAGTGGGAGTCTGCGGAACATCCCCCTTATCTTAAAGAATTAAGATAAACCAGCCAAAGAGAATCACTCAGCATGGTCTTAAGTCCCGGGGCTGACATATTCTGCATTAGCTCATCCGTGCTCGTGCACACACACACACACACACACACACACACACTTACGCAGACGTTCGCTCGTATAAAAACAAACACGAGATTGCAGATGGCATTCATCTTCGGTAAGTCAAACTGAGTTTAAGGGTCCAGATGATAAAAACAAAGGGAGAAAAAAAAAAAAAACGATCCGAAATTCTCTTAAATGCAGTCTTTAGGATAGCGGGTGAGATGAGAGATTTGGAGGGCAGGGCGAAGGGCAAGGCTTCCACGGCAGTGAGAGGGATTTTCTTCTTCGTCACAATTATCCTCTCCCACTTTTTCTTTGGCCTGGTTTGTCAAACGTTGCAGAAACAGAATCCATCCCAGAGAGGAGTGTTTGCAAATCCACGTTGGTGTCGGATGATTTTCTGCTCTTGATGCATTAAAACTTTCTTTTCCTTCCTTTGACTGTCGTTTTGCCTCCTTCATTCTGAGCATTTCACGCAAAACCCTTGTTGGGGCTCCTAGTGCGAGGGGATTGTAATAAGTTTTCGGTGTAAAAATGAATAAATTAATTAAAAATGAATAAAATCGCCACACCTTGCCCTTCAACTCGCGACCAAAAACGCTTAAAATAAAAAATGAGACGAACAGAAATGACCCTCAAAATGACAGTCAGCATAAAAAAATACGAGGAATTGAAAAAAAGGGAAAAGAGAAAAAAGACCCTGCTTTCTGTAGAGGTTGAGATTGAAGCAACATAAATACACACTGTAAAACGGAACCGCACACCCGCGCACGAAAACACACACGCATGCACTGGTGTTTAAAAAAAACAAAAGAAAACAAACAAAAGTTTAGTGCCCTTTCAGCAACACACTTGTTGCTACCAAGGACCGAGGTTCAAGTGGGGTAGGTTAAACATAAAGTTCAAGGTCAGAGCTGCAAGGTTAAAGCTTCCTATCTGACACCTGGGGACATATAAATATATATATTTTTTTTTAAAAATATATCATTTAATATGTTGATGTTTTATTGTTAGATTTATTTCATTTTTTGATGGTTTGCTTGTTTTTGGGGGGGGGTTAAAATCATTTTTAGGTATAATTCTAACAATTATCATTACCCGTTTGGGGAATCAATAAATTACATCCTACTTTTTGGGGAGGCTTTTCTGAAGGGGACTTTTTCTTAAACATTAGTTTTATTATTTATATATTTTTATTTTATTTTATTTATTTTTAATGATTTATTTTTAATGATTTATTTTTATTTATTTAAGGCAATTTCTTGTAACATCTCTTACAGATTTTATTTCCTGAAAAATAATGGTAATTTTCAGGTTACTTTTTGTTTTTTTTTTGTTTTGTTTTTTCTTAACGAATTATTACGTAAGACGCTTCTCAGTGCGTCTTCCTTTTTCCACATCTAGATGCAGCTGACAACATCTTCCGTGAAAAAGCAAAAATGGTTCCGTCATTTGTTTGTCCCACTCCAGCCGGAACCGAAAACCAAAGGTTGTCTAAAAGGGGCGTCACAAATGCCAAAAAAAATCCCATCGACGACAGGAAAGGGTAAAAATTGGCTGCTTTTTTTTAATTGAAAAAAAGAAAAAAATCCACTTACTCATCAGTTTACCACAATGCCATGAGTAATTCAGCCCTGAGACTTCAAATGACGGATTTCTCCATTTCAGCTTCTTCAAAGGAAGGAGAGCTTTTAGCAGACCACTTTTCAAAATGACTTGGAAGAACGCTGCGCGTGAAAAAAAAAAGGAAGAAAAAAAGGCTCTGACCTACGTAAGGATGATCTGAAATGGCACAGAGAGTTTCCAAGTCGAGCCGTGCAGAGGGAGGGGAAAATAAAAAAGACAACCCTGACAAAGACCAGCTGAGGCTTGAGAGGCCGTTGAATAAACCACAGAGTTCAGTCCCAACTAGAGTGAAAGAATGTTTTCTTTCATTTTTTTTTTTTTTTTTTTTTTATAGTAGAAGGACAAGATTCCACCACTGCTAGTGCGTCCCCATCTTGTATTTCTGAACCGGGTGAGAATAACCAAATAAAAAACAAACAAAATCAGATCAACAAACATACAGCAGCTACATGCGTGGAAAGGGCTGCCGCACAATGCGCCTCTACTGCCCGATGTCAAACCACATCAGGCTCACAGGGCGCCTGGTCGAGGGGGCCAGCGGGAGTGTGACGGAGGACTGTGGGAGCCTGACAGAACCCTGCCTGTGCTTGCGGGAGACAGAAAAATGCCTACAGGATCCAGTGGGTGCCTGTGGGACCACGGAGAAGGCCTACAGGACCCTGTGGGTGCCTGTGGGAGCTCGAAGAAGGCCTACAGGATATTGCAGGGTGCCTGTGGGAGATCGAGGAAGGCCTACAGGACCCTCTTAGTGCCTGTGGGAGCTCAAAGAAGACCTACAGGAATCTTCTGAGGGACCAGGAAGAAGGCCTACAGGACCCTGCAGGTGCCTTTGGGAGACAGAAGAATGCCTACAGGATTCTGCAGGTGCCTGTGGGAGCTCAGAGAATGCCTACAGGACCCTGTGGGTGCCTGTGGGAGCTTGAAGAAGACCTACAGGACCCTTCTGTGGGACCAGGAAGAAGGCCTACAGGACCCTGCAGGTGCCTTTGGGAGCCCGAAGAATGCCTACAAGATTCTGCAGGTGCCTGTGGGACCATGGAGAAGGCCTACAAGGACCCCGTTGGTGCCTGTGGGAGCTCAAAGAAGGCCTACAGGACCCTGCGGGTGCCTGTGGGAGCTCAAAGAAGGCCTACAGGACCCTGCGGGTGCCTGTGGAAGCACGAAGAAGGCCTACAAGGACCCGTTGGTGCCTGTGGGACCATGGAGAAGGCCTACAAGGACCCCGTTGGTGCCTGTGGGAGCTCAAAGAAGGCCTACAGGATCCTGCGGGTGCCTTTGGGAGCCTGAAGAATGCCTACAGGATCCTGCGGGTGCCTGAAGGAGTCTTGCGTAGGCCTATGGGAGCACTATGGGCATCATATACCAGGGGCCTGATTAAGGCCTATGGGGGCTTGACGGAGACCTGGGAAGGGCCTGACCAAGACAAGTTGGGGTCTAGCAAAGCCCTACAGGGCCTGACAGAGTCCTGTTGTGGCCTGTTTGAGAATAATGGAGCCAAGCGTCGAAACACGATGGAAGCCTATGAGGACCGACTGGGGCCTGCAGGTACTTGACATAAACATGCGTAGGCCTGTGGGCACACGACAGAGATCGACAGAGGTCTGCAGGGCCTTTAGGTGCCAGCGGGGGCCTGATGGAGCCCTGACAAAGACAAGTTGGTGTATCCAAAAGCCCGTGGGGCCGAAGGGTGGCTGCAAGGCCCTTACTGAGGCCTAGCAATGACCTGCTTGGGCGTGATAGAGATCTGATCGAGGTCTGTCGGAACCTGACAAAGGCTTGTCGGGGACCAATGGGTTCTTGGCCGAGACGACCTGAGGCCGGAGAAGATTGCAAAGTTAAGATACCAGAAGCAGGGAAAAACATCACGGGTGTGTTGAAATCCAAACAGTGTCCAGAGCGACTTCCTGCTCCTGCGTTTCCGATGAGAGCCGACCCTCGGGGGCCACAAGTGAACGCGCCGCTGAACACAGTTCAGATACATAAAACACAAAGTTTGAAATGGAAACAAGGCACGTCAAAAACACTGCTGGATTCTGGAAGGACCTGTCAGACACATGCCTTCTGGAAGGCACTTGGTTTTGGATGACAATTTTGACAGGTGGATTTTCAAAGATGAGGAGAGCTTTGGATTTCAATGATGTTTCCTCATCTTTTGAATTTTGATCAGATAACTGGGTTTTCTGAGACGAGACGTTTGGATTTCGAAGAGACTCGTATTACTTCTAATTTTTGGAACACATTTCATCTGTTGACAAAAAATTTATACAAGATGTTTGGATTTTCCAAGAAGCTTTTGACTCTGATGTGTTCTTCGATATAACGCTTGGAGTTTAATGCGACTCGTCAGAAGGCTTTTATTAGTTTTTGAAGAATCTCTGTTTTGCGCGGACACCTGGAAGAGACATTCAAATTTCGGCGATAAGCACTTGGATTTTCTAATGTATAACTTTAATCATTTCATTGGAGATGCTCAAGAATGTAATTATTATTTTTTTTTATCTGGACTTTGTAAAGACACTTGGATAATGCCCAGACTTGTCTGACACACTTGACCTTTGGAAGCGGTTGGATTGTGATCTCATGAAACGTGTGTTAAATGAATCCAATATTTATAAAATGATCTTATTCGGAGCCCGGGGCGAGCTAAGAGGCCCCGGAATGAATCATACAATAATGGACCTGTCAGTCACCTGACTTCCATCCAAAAGAGAACCTTACACAGATTCTGAACGGACATCGCGTTCCAGCACCGTCGCGTAAAGCGCGGGGAACCGACGTCTTCCGAAGGAAAGGCGTTCACCTTCCGGCTCCAGTTCCGAGACGCTCCGGATTTAATCCAAGGTGATTTGATGTCCGACGTCTTGCTGAGACAACCGGTGTTGGATTTTCTTTTAATTTGTCACCTGTCACTGAGGTAATTTCACTCTCAGACAGAAACCATGACTGAGAGTAAACCCTCTGAACTCGTCCCCGCCGTTTTCTGTTTTCGCTGAATCGCAGTCGGGCGAGCTCCCCGCAACTTGGACGGCGCGGTTCGCGCGGCGTCCAAAACCGGCCCAGCGAAACTGGTAGCAAATAGGCGGAAAACAGACACCAGAACAACTTGAACATGTCAGCACACACCCTGAAATAGAGCCGCGATAGTGAGCAGATTATGACACGCTGATGACGATACCAGACATTTGGCCTCCGCCGCCAGTTGTCTTCTTTCCCGATGTCGTCCTAAATTCACCGCCTCCGCCAAAAACACAAGTTTCCTCCTCTCGGATAATTTGCTGATATTAAGTTTTCCTGCCGGAGCCCGGAGGCGTCAGGATATCCCATTTGTAAATGTGCTGTCATGGTAATCTCAACGCTGGCAGGTTGTATATGTAATCCCAGACCGGTTTGGTAAATATTTAAGAAGCAATCGAAGCAGTGAGTGCCTGAGTTTGTGTGCACATTGCTCATCTAATGAGAATCCATTTTGACGAGGAGCAATTATTTACATCGCCGATGATAGAAGGGCGCCGTTTACAATGCCTGAAAATGGAACAATGCCGAAGCAGGACCCGGAGTGGAAGGATTTTGAAAAAAATTCTGTCTTCATGTAGATGAGGAAAGAGCAACACTTGAATACAATGATGCCCACTGAGGTAAGAATAAGAATAAGAATAAGAACAACTTTATTCTTCCTGAAGGAAATTGTAGCGCCAGAGTTTCAAGCAAAACGCAACAACAATAAACAATAGCGATAACATTCAAATGCCATGTGCAGATGGACTGACCATAACAACAACAGCCACAGTACATATTTGCATATTTATTTTTTAACCGTGTGTTTGGCAGTTACCTGTTGATCTTTGCAAATTTTCCATATTTTTATTTTTATTTTTATTTTTATTTTTATTTTTATTTTTATTTTTATTTTTATTTTTATTTTTATTTATTTATTTTTTTTATGATTTTTTTTTTTTACTACTTTCTAATATTTTGCATTTTAGGTCATTTCATCATTGGGCTAACTGATGAAATAACAATAATAACATGCTGCAGCTCCAATCTTGGATTAAATTACATTTTACTATCAAGTGAGTCGACTCAATGCCATAAATGTACAAGTGTTGTACAAACCAGTTTCCCCCCATCATCTGAAAGCTAATGTTCCCTGATTCTCCCTCACCTCATTATCTGGTTCTGCTCCTTCTCAGCGAGTGATGGAGGGCTGATGGGTCAAACCCAAATGAACCGGGGAAAACTTCGAGAAAGGGGTAAAAACGAGGTAAAACGGAGAAACGACATGGAATGGTGCGAAACCACGGTGAGAGAAGGGGAGGGAGAAGAGCGCGGGCCAGAGGTTTTATTGTCAAACTTCTTCATGGCGAATAACAGGCACGGGCGCTGTGAACGGCCATTCATTCGCCCAGACAGAGTGATTAATCCACGCCGGGCCTTGGGAGAGGGAGAGTGAGAAAAGAAGGAAAACAGGGCGAGGGAGAAGAGAGGAGCCCTTTATTTTCCTTCCTTATCCGTATCTCCCAACCCCAGACGCCCTAATTGGTTAATTTCATAAACTTCTCAAAAAAAGGGGGTGCCGTCAGAGGCCCTCCAACTCTTTCAACTGGTTTTAAAAAAAAAAAAAAATAAAAAAAATATAAAACAAGGGGGGAGATTTAGCATCGCTACCTGCAGCTCCGGGCGTCTTTGTGGCAGGGAGTCAGACAGATTCTGGCAAGGGGGGCAAGAGGGGAGGCTTTTGCTGGGAAATAGACGGCGCAGGGAGGGACGGTAAAGCTCCCCACGCTCTGCTCGCCTCCATAATGGACCCGAAACTGGTCACTTCCAAGTGTTTTGTCCATGGGACATGTCTATGCCCTGGCCATTATTTCATGCTGTGTTGATATAAGGGCTTATGAGGTCTGTGTGTGTGTGTGTGTGTGCCTGCAGTTGGGGGTTCACGCCTCACGAGATGCTGGGAAATGTTACTTATCTTACAAACTCAGCACTTGAAACTTGAAACGACGCAATCTCTCGGCCACACAATCCAGGGTGCTACTTTTGCAAAGCGCCTTTGTTTATACAATACAGTATACCCTTGTTTTTCACGGGGGTTACGTTCCAAAAAGAACCTGCGATAGGCAAAATCCGTGAAGTAGAAACCTTTATTTTTTTTTTTTTACAATTATTATACATCCTTATTAAAACTTATCGCTGCTGTCGTCCTTATGTTTTTTTCTTCCTTCTTTACGGAAGGAACAAAAGATTAATTAATTCTGTAATGCCGACCTACAGCCGCATAGCTTTTACCTTCCCTTAGCATGTGCGGAAGTTTAACTTTATCTGCGATAGATAGCATCTTCCGCTGCCTTTTGGGTCCTGCCGCAGGTGCTTTTGTCGCTCCAGAGCGTTTTGTCAACATTACGGGTTTTAGAGAAATTCGAAATGGCAAGAGAATTTGCACGTACGTAATGTAAATTTTGGCAAGGTGTTTTACGTACGTGTACATATTAAACTGCAACGTTATTGACGCACGGGTAGAGAAGAAGAGGAGCGACTTTTTAGCCAATCAGAATGCAGAGCACGATGCACGATGCAAATCAATGAAGTAGCAAAACCGTGAAGTGGCGAAACCGTGAAAAGTAAACCGCGTTATAGCGACGGATCACTGTATTATGAATGCAGAACTAAGGCTACTCCTTTTATTTATCACAAACGGATCAACCGCCTGGTTTTGATATTAATAATCAATCCATTTTTATTCCAACCTGATCAATGGTTTTCCAGTCCAACTCAATTATTTAATATAGCCGCATTCATTATTGATTTGAACCACTCGACCAATTCAACATAAACAGACATCAATTCTATTTATGTTACTTTATTTTAAGGGCGGAGGTCAGCAGTCTGCATGAAAATGGGTTCCTGGCTATTAAATTACATATATCTACATCTAATAAATGAAAATCTACATAAAAAAAAAAAAAAACACAAATAATTCAAATGAGAAGATATTTGAAATAACAACAAAGAAAATATTTTAAAGTAATATTCATGAAAAGTTTCTATCAACATTAATTTTATGCCTGAAGGCTTCAGCTTCATTCCAGGAAGTGTTTTTTTTTTTTTTTTTTTTTTTTCTGAACAAATGTTAACACTTATTTTCTAGCTGAACAGTGTGTGAGCGTGTGTTTGTGTTCTGGTGGTGGTTGGAGCTATTTCTCATATACCAGGCTGAAAATAAACACGATACACTTGGAATAATAGTCAATGACCGAACCCTAATTATGGCCAAACCCCTTCGGCCCGACCGTAATCGCCCGGTAACGGCTTTACATCGCCGCCTTTTACGAAAATAGGGCGATATTAAAGTCTGCATCAGTTACCGGCAGGAGCTGCCGCCACGCATCGCTCTTGGAAACCCCACTATCAAACCCCGGGATCAGATTTCTTTCTTTTTTTGAAAGTGTTTTCCCCCCAAAGAGGTCGCCGAGCAGCGGCCACGTTTACACCTCGCCGCGTCCTCCGCTCCCGAGAGGAGACGCCATCCGTCCGAGACCCTTTTTATTAAAAAAAAAAAAAAAAAATAGGGTTTTAGTTTTTCCTGCGTGCGTCAGGCCGCCCCCCCCCCCCCCGCCTCTTCACCAAGGCCGATCCCCGCGCCGCTCGCCGTCCAGCTTTTTTACGACTGGAATGCTGCCTTTTAGGAGTGAAGGGCCCTTCAGAGCAGATAAAAACCCCGGAGTATAAACACGCTCCCATTAAGGAACTGGCGGCCGACCAGCCTTCACCTCAAAGAGATCGGCGTTATCTGGACGTCGGCCTCGGCTCAAGTCCCGGTGATTCACAGCAGGGACGTCTTCCCCCGGGACTTTTGAGATGAGCCAGGTCCGGGTACGAAGACCGATCCGTCTCCATAGAGCCGGCTTGTTCGGTCTATACCCCCCCCACAAAAAGAGGGGGGGGTATAGACGGTGCGTTCGGACCTTCACCCCGGCGCCGTCCTAACCCCCTTCCCCTCCCACACACGCTGTGTGAACGTGTGAAGGCTTCTGCTCCCGAGCGTTAAATCAGCCAGTATTAGTCTCTCGGGCGGTTTTCCTGCTGAAACGGTGAGAGAAGGAATCCTGCATGTCGGGTTTAAGGGATGATAAATTTTGTTATTTTTGGTATTTTTGAGAGGGGGGGGGGTCGGAGGATTTAAATTGACGCCCCCCCGTCTGCGTTTGTGTGCAACACAAGAGGTTCTGTACAGCTGCTGCCATCCATCAGCATCATGGCGGCGGTTTACTGTTCTATAAAAGTTAGCGCGTCCTCGTCCGTCGGTAAATCAGGTGCGCGGAAAACTGACATCACGTGTAACATAAAACTAATAAACCCGAAACTGACTCCGAGGACTTTCATAAATAACATATTAAGATGGCGAGGTGACAATAAAATCGGCACCATGGGAACACCGCCCTGCAGGTAAGGTACCCAAAGTCGAAGTCCTCATTGCGGGTTTGGAGGAGGACAAAATATTTTACCGATGATAAACAAAAAAAAAAAGAAAAAAAAAAGAAGAATGGGAAAAGTTGAAAGCCAGAGTGCAAAAATAAAAAACATAAAAATTAAAAAAAAAAAAAGAGAGAGAGACAGAGAGGGGTGGGGATACTTCTTTCATCTCAACGTTGGTGCCGTTAGCCACGGTTACATTAGCATTTGCCAGTCTTAGAAAAAAAAGAAAAAGTCTTATTTTTGCTTATTGGGGCCGCTTATCAGCCGCCGCTCCCTTCCCGGCATAAATCCTGAGGATTAAAGGACTTCAAAAAATTTTTTTTCTTTTTTTGAGGGGTACGTGGGGGGGAGGAATCGGGGGTTTTTGGGGGGACGGGGGGTGGGGGTGGGGAGTTGGGGACAGGATGAAAAGAAGCGGGGGCCCATAGAAATGCTAAGGAACTGGCCGACTTTCTCTCTCTCCCTTTTTTTTATTTCCCCCTCCCGAGTCGCTCAGGGGTAGGAAGTTCCCAGCTCCGCCACTTCATTAATTCATGCTATTTAACAAGCGGGATTGTGGTGGGGCTTCTTCGACCCCCTTCACACTGCAACCAACAACAGCGCCATCAGTAACTGACAACCCCCCGGGCGGAGGGGCTACGGCCTCCGGGGTCGGCGCTGCAAACACAGCCACGGGAAGCAGAACCCCGCCATTCACGGGTTCAGCCTTTATTTGTCATCCCTGGTTTCTCCCCACCACACACATCCCCGGCCATGGGCCTCCGGAGGGTGGATCGTAGGATGACCCCCCCCCCCCCCATCCTCCCCTCCACCGGCCCTCCCTCCCCGTTTCCTATTTGGGGCAAAATAGATGGGTGCAGGGGTGGGAATCAAAAGAATCAGTATGCTTATATGTAACTTCCTCGAGGGTTTAAGGAGGTCCGGTGCGAGATCTCCACTTTGAAAATGTGCTAAATGCAGCGTCAGACACATGCGCATCATTTCACCTCCATAATTTTTGGGTTATTCTTTTGTTTTCATGTATTTATTTGTTTTTTAAAATCGGTATCTACGCTTATTTTTCCAGTCCGGAATTATTCACAGTTTCAGCATAAAATTGTCGCTATTATCGGAATTCACATATGGACATGCGGGGTTTTATTCGTGCTAAATCTGTCGACGTGTCAAAGCCGACGGTAAATGCAAGCGTTAAATAGTTTTTGTCACAGCGAGAGGTCGGTTGCCGTCGACCGACAAAAAAAAAAAAAAAAAAAAGAAGAAGATTCATTCAATTAATTGAGTCGTCTATTGTCGTCGACGACGCTCGGCTCTTCGCCGGAAAAGTAAAGTCACGGCATCCATTTAAAAATAATCTCTGGAATTCTGCAGTGCACAAAGGCACGCTTTGAGAAAAAAAAAAAAAAAAAGCGCCATATTTAACTGCCTTAACCTCGGTCACACCGTTGCCATCCAATCATGTTACCAGCTGCATGTGTGTGTGTGTGTGTGTGTGTGTGTGTGTGTGGACGCATTTCAGAGCACCTAATATTCAGGTGACCGTACGTGCGCTGACTAAAACAGACTCCCGGGTCAGAAACATTTGATATGTGATGAGAATACGACCGGCGATACTTTAGAGATCCAAAAAAGACACCAGAAGGAGGAGATTGAAAGGTTTCACAAGTGAAACTGATAGGTGACATAAACGTTGGAGAGTCTACAAGTAGAAAACAGCCAGTTTTTGGAGGAATCCAGCCAAAAAGCAAGTGAAATAAAAGCTCGTGTGGAATTCGGCTCTGCTTCTCAAAAATATATCCAAAAAAAAAAAAAAAAAAGGAAAATTGGATTAAATTCAATAAGAGCTTAAAGCAAACACGGGTGGATCCTCAAGGGGAACCTCATAAGGAAGCGATCTCAGTTGGGGCGGGGGAGGGGGAGGGGGGGGGGCACCTGCGCTAAGACCGCAAAACGAAAAACTCCCGCGATCCATCCGGCGAATCAGTCAAAATGAAACTCCTTCAACGGGATCCCCGCCCGGGGGCCCCCCCCCCCACACCGCCGGCCCTTGAACGAAAGGTGTTGAAATCTGGGGTATATTCCCATATCTGTAACCCCGACCTCTAAAAAAAAAAAAAAAAAAAAAAAAACACCGCGCCGTCAGCTGTTCCGAAAAGCCTCCCATTTATTATCCGCCGCAACTGTTGAGGGACGGCGGCTGAAAATAAACACACCACATGGCGCTATATTGTCAAGTGACATTATCTCCGCGCCGGTATCTATCGCAGCAAGAACTGTAATGAATGAGGGTTTAACAGAACACGGTGGACGTCTTCTCGCAGCCCATTAAACCCGGGACATGTCGCCTGGAGACGGGGGTCGGGGGGCGTCTGCTGAAGCAGCTGTGGCTCAGCCTCTTCCCTTAATTGCTAATACAGTTATTAAAAGGACGCCAACGAGGAGGCCACCGCGGCGTGATTGTCTCCGAATTATCACAGTTGGCTCTCCGAGCCGGGGAAATCCTCTAAAGGCCGGCGATTCGACGACTGACACACACACACACACACACACACACACGAGGCTTTTATCAACTTCGCTCGGGGCCCCGAGAGGATCCCCGCTAAGACCCCGAACTTGTGTGCTGACACGCTCGTGCAAGTGTGAGACTCGGCGCGGTGATTAATGGCAGATGCTGCGTGACCAGAGATTCTCCGTCTCCGTCGGGTAACGGGGTTCCGCCGACCCCCCGGGACGCACGTCCCAGAGCCGTATCGATCGGGAACCCCCTTTTTTTCCGACCGCGATCACCGCCCGTGCAGCTTTATCGAAGAATTCTTCCGTAGAATTGATTTATGACGGCTAAGCCGTGCACATTGGCTCCGACCGCGACCCAATTCAAGTAGTTGTTTGTTTAGGCGGTAAAATAATTAATAGCTGCGCCGTTGTGAGGCCCGAAGACCCGAAAATGCAGTTTTAGCGCGGGTTAGCAACAGGTTAAATTGTTGGACGATAAAAACTGAATGAAAACATGGATTTAACTGGAGCCAGCTGAGCTGACCTTATATGCGAGGCAAAAAAAAAAAAACATGTGTAGGTTTGAAATATTTTCTGGTTACCACGGTAACAACCTAAAGAACGAAAGCTGTCTGGAGCCGGATTTGACAAGGAGTTAGCTCAGTTGACAATTTAGCCGAGTGCTTGATTGGACAAAAAAAAAAAGTTTTTCTCTTTTTGTTGTTTTTTTTTTTAACTGTAAATCTTCTCCAGCGTGTGTCCTAATCTGTGATAATCCCTCCGACCCCTGGCTTCCCCGCAGATTTCCATGGTAGAGACCATCAATTACTCCAGTAAACAGCCCAGAAGGATTGAGATAACCAAACATTCGGGTTAAAAAAAATTCCTCCCGACTTGAACCCGAAAAATCAACATTGGTTTCTTCGACGATTGAGCGGCGCTTGAGTTTGGGCGGATCGACCACTCGAACACGAATTTCTTCATCGCGTATTACAAATCTATGACATATATTGTGGTGCAATCCTACCTACAATCCCGCAGCTGGGATTAACTTCTTCTCTCGAGGGGTTAGCGAATCTTCGTGTGCTTTTTTTTTTTTTTTGTTTTTGTCCCAAAGCGCTGACGAACAGATCCGCAGACCCACGAAAAACTCGAACCCCTCAGCTCTCGGCGAACTTTAAAAAGCAAACGAGGAGCCCCAAATCACACAAACAGCTGCGTAAACAACCTCCGAAGTAACATTTGGAGCTTTCAGAGAAATGACCACGTAACGTAACACATCGTGCTACGTCGCCGGATGATTGTGATATTTTCTGACGCGGGAAAACAGGAGGGGGATGTTTAGTTTAAAGCTGAATCCGCAAAATACCTCGGCAACTTTATTTGGAATCAAACCATTTACTTTGGGGATAAACAGATCGCGCGTCCGTCCGAGAGAAGCCAAAAACGGACGCCGCCATTCAAGAGGAGAAGGGCGATCTTTTATCGCGGCCAAATCGAATGCTGTGTTTATTCTGAGGATGGAAACGCAGGGAATTAACACGCCCGCGCTCGTACACACACAGCTGCTCCTCGGGTAAATTCTATTCCCATTAGCTGGAGCTAAATGCAAAATGACAGATTTAAAAAAAAAAAAAAAAAAGTTTTCATCGAGATGGCAGCCCTCGTCCCTCCCCCCCCCTCCTCTTTCTCCTCTGTGTCTCGTTTTTAAAACATTTCCCAGAATGGGACACATCTTTTGTGAATGAAGTAATGAGCAGGATTTTAGCGCACAAGTACCACTGTTTTTTTTTTTTTTTTTTTTTTTTTTTTTTTCCAGCTGGCTGATGACTTTAACATACGGATGGGTAGAACGGGTAAGACACTCCTCTTTTTTTTTTTTTTCCTTCTTTTTTTCCTCCCGCTAGCCAAACAAGGGGAAATGCCAGGGAATTACCTGTCGGACCCCAGAGATCCCTGCGAGCCCCCGTGCCAGGGCAAAGGGCGTCCGCGAAAACACGAAATCCCGAGGCAGCTCATCGGTCGGGGAGGGCGGGAGGGGGCTCAAAGGGCAAAAGCTCGCCCATTGATTCCACGTAGACCGATTTCACGCGCATATTTTTTCAGTCGCCGCTGACTGACAGACGTCGCATCGAAGGTGGGCATTGAAACATCTTCATCCCCGGAGAGGAGGGGCTCGGTCGCCGCACCAGTCGGCCCGGAATAAGATTTTCGGACCCGCCTCCTCTTACGACAACTTCAGGTCCTTCACAGACTTTTGCCCCTCCGTGAAATTGAATTCAATATGTCAATATCTCTGATTAACCCTCATATTATGTTAAGGGTCAATTTGACCCATTTCACCCATTGACCCAATGGGTCAAATTGACCCTTAACATAATATGAGGGTTAACAGAGCGATTTCAGTCTTTTTTTTTTTTTTTTTTTTTTTTTTTTTCCGCTTTTTTTTTGGCTCAGCTGCAGTAAGTTAACCCTCCGAGCGGGTCATTTCTTTTCGGTTTTTAAAATCGGTTGCCAGGATGGACAGAAGCCCTTTGGATAATAATCAAAGGGGAAGCGGAAATCCTGCGGGATGAACGGAACGGAAAAAAAAAAAAAAAGGGGGGGGGGGGACGTAATGCGGTCGGGCATATGTGCAACAGTTCAGCTATTTCTGCCCTTTATTGTTTCTTCTGAGTCAGTGTGATAACTATTGGTGGAAAAAATGACCAGGAGACGCTTTACAGACAAGAAAACGCCACATCCCACTATCATAACCTGCACCCACTTCCACAGGGGGGCGAGAGCCGGCTGTGACATCTCAGGCTGGTAACACATAATCTCAGCAGTCCCAGGCTACGCCGCTATTAGCACGGCTGCAGGGCTGTGTGTGTGTGTGTGTGTGTTTAAAAGCTCCGGCTAAATCTGTCTGATTCCCATCAAACAGCGAGGGGTGGGTGGTGGGCGGGGGGTGTTGACGTGGGGGTTGGGCGGGGGCGCAACCCGCCTGGCAGGCGGAGCTGTCACCATTCAGTTTCCTGCAGGAGTCCAAAGAGGTGAGCCAGCTACGAAAACAGTTTCGGCGGTGCCTCGAATCACAAGAGGCGGCGGGGGTTCAGAGAGGGAATGAGGTAATCGCTGATAAATAGAGTATGATAGGAGGGGTGCAATCTGGGAGGGGTCCAATCGGAGGATTTCCAGGGGCGGCGCTCGGGACGATTTGCCGACTAGAGGGGGGGGGCTTTTCTTAAGCGGCGCGAGATAATTTTCCTCCTTTTTTTTTCTTATTTCTAATGGGTGACCCATTTTTATCACCTCGATGGGAGAGCCCTCGCCCCGTCTGCTTTTGTATTTAGACCCCTCCGGCCCCCGCCGGGGAGCGGGCGGTGGGTGGAGGGGGGTTTAACCTCAGGTCACCGCCAACTTCTTAATCAGTTCAGCACATGACCATCGCCTTCAATCCCCACATACCAGGGGAGAAGCACTCCCTGATACAGTAAATTACGATAAAGAGCTCAGGGCCCGAAAATCGAGGGACCACATCCTCATACGAAAAGCCGAGGGCCCCAATACATCAATAGACAGATTTGGGTGGGTGGAATGGGGGCGGTGGGGATGGTGGCGGCGAAGCACTTCTCCAGAAAATCCACACTTCAAAAGGAACCAGTATTAGGGGGTGTGTGTGGAGGTGCGTGTGTGTGTGTGTGTGTGTGTGTGTGGATGGAGTCCTTTCACGAAAGGCTGCCAAGCCCATCCGCCGAAAGAAGAGAACGAAAGAAGGAGGGGGGGGGGGGGAAGGAAAAGAAAATCGGAGGGAAGCGAGATGTTAATGTGTGTGTTATAAGACGTCCTTTGAAGGCCCTGGTTTCGAGAAACCTAATGGTTACCAGTTGGTTTATCGTCATCTCCATATCTTTCGCTCCGGCTGTCGGCGCCGCAGGATTCCGGTGGTTTTTCAGTCTCACCGAGTCGAACGGACTCGGTTAAAGTCGTCGAACCGAGTCCGAGTGTCGGTCCGGTCGGGAGATTAAATGTCTGCTAATTGCTCACATTTCGCCCCGGTTCTTTGGAAAGTTAATCCACGCGACAATCGAGTTCAACCCTGAGCTTGAATGCCGCATACGGATCGCCCTGCGGGTCCTTTCTCCGAGTCTTTATCCGTCCCTAATGACAACTTTGGATTCGAGTCCGAGACCGGAGGAACGTACGGCTCCGGTCCGGGATCGACGGCGTTTCAGGGCGGAGGGCGGGCCGGGATGCGTGTTAACAAGTAAAAACTCTTACTGGTACCAGAGGGTTTTTGCGAAGATTTGTTAAACACATCAAGACGTGGAATCCGAAACGAGCCTATTTTGAAAATAATATAATACAATAGAAATACCACAGAAATACGGCTTGACGCTGGAATTTTGCGACACATTGTGTGTGTGTTTTTGTTTTTTTTGTTTTCCCTCAAAAGTCAGTAGAGCAGCTTCGACCTGTTAAAGGGGACGGGCGACTTTTCCGAGTTTCCCGAATGATCTCCAGAGGTCAAAGGTCGCGAGGGGCTCTGAAAGGTCGAAGGGTTAAAGTTCATCCTCCACCGTTTAAGTTCTTATTTTTCTCATTTATAAAAAAAAAAAAACAACAAAAAAAAACCGAGTCGTCCGAAAAAGAAAAGAAAACTTGTGGGTGTGCCTTTTGTTCCCTGAGTTAATGTCACTAATCCGTTAATTCCTTCTGTTTGGTATGCTCTTTAAATCTGTGTGCAAGATAACAGATTTAGCTGTGCGATAAATAACCCCGGATCCCTGGATTAAGTGAGATTGACGCAAAAACAAAACAAAAAGGTGTGCTCACTTACCCAGGTTTAGCCCGTGAAAGCGCAGACTCACGGCTCAAATCAGATTTTTTTTCTTTTTTTAGGGACAATTTCGGGGAACCCGACCAATATATCCATCTCCGTAAGACCGCCGCCCTCCCCCCCGACTTCTCCCCGCATTGGACGCTTGTCCAGGCGAAGCCCACATACAGTATTTATCGGGAGAGAAACGGAGCCGGGGTTTACTTCAAAGACCGGCGTCGATAAAACCGACCCGATAACCTTTGACCTAGATTAGCGTGCCGCGTCGCTGACGGGCGGTCGGGACTCTTGGGCTTGAACTTGGAAAAATCAACTCAAAGGCAGAGAATCTCACTGTTTTTTTCTTTGTGTTTGCATAAAACAGTCAATGAGGATCCAGGTTTAATTCAAGCATCTAGAATGAATAGAATTGGAATCACATAAAAAGGAAATTAAGCTTACTATCAATTTGATCAACAAGTGTTGTTGACGGCAAAGCTGTCAATGGATGTCAATGGGCGAGAACCGAGGCGCGAGACTGTTGCTTGAAGCCGTTGACGGCAGGGCTTGAAAGTGGGAAAACGACGCTACGTCAGCGGCGAAAGGGAGATTTGACGCAAAGTCAGTTTCGGTCACGCTAGCTCGGGCGGAGAGGTTGCTGTCAACACGTGGGTTGCGTTTGAGGTGGAATGATCCAACAAACACCAGACTCCGTAAGGGCAGGTCAAGTGTTGCAACACGAATCAAGTCCGGCTTAATGTTACAGCTTAAGTCCGAGCCGTGACGTTACTGAACCCCGGTCAAGATTTTGCAAGTTTAAAGCTGAGCAGAACCCGACTGTACTATTAATACATCGTGACACTTTTCCGATTTCATTTCACAGAGCCGCTGTCAGTGAACCAATTTAAAATTAAATAAAAAACACATTTAATACAAAGCAACAGGACAGCTGCTCACGGAGTGACATTTTAAAGCGGGGATTTTTGCGACTCCGCAATTTGAAAGGATCCTTAGTGACTCCCTGTGCATTCTATAATATGTTTTATATTGCGAGCACGAATAACGACGAATTGCTGCTCGACCTGGGAAACCGAAAATAAGATGTAATGTTAAAGAGCAAGTCATCTGCAAGTCATCTGTATATACACTGCTCAAAAAAATAAAGGGAGCGCTTAAAAAACACATCCTAGATCTAAATGAATGAAATATTCTTATGAAATACTTTGCTCTTTACACAGTTGAATGTGCTGACAACAAAATCACACAAAAATGATCAATGGAAATCAATTGTATCAACCCATGGAGGTCTGGATTAGGAATCACACTCAAAATTAAAGTGTAAAAACGAACTCCAGGCTGATCCAACTTTGATGTAATGTCCTTAAAACAAGTCAAAATGAATCTGTGTTGCTTCCTGAGTGGACACTATGATTTCACACAAGTGTGATTGACTTGGAGTTACATTGTGTTGTTCAAGTGTTCCCTTTATTTTTTTGAGCAGTATATTTAAGGATTTAAAGACTCCCTGTCGACTCCCTGCATGATGAGGCTTCATAATCATCGCAAGAATCGGCTATAAAACGGGCAGCGGGCGTTTCTTTACGCAAACCTAACGTGCAAATACGTTTGGTCCTTATCGATGAAGATAGTTCCAAATAATTCAAGCCTGAAAACATAAATGTCACTGTGGTGTTTTCTGTTTTTTGTTATGTCTTTGTGTTTTTTTTTTTTTTTTTTTTTGGGGGGGGGGAGTTCAATATATGCTTCGCACATCAATCTGGATAATTTGCGATGCTCAAGGCTGGCGGGCAGATTCCCCGCATTCTCTGAATCGCCGGTTTGGGTTTCCACTCCGAGCCAGTGGCGTCGAGTAGATGACAGCGGCGGGAAATTACGGCCAAAAAAAAAAAAAAAAAAAAAAAAAAGTCCCACAACCCCCCCGAAAAAAAAAACCAGACGAGAGCCGCCGCATTGTTGGAGTCGGAAGCGAGCGAAATGAAGATGACAAACAACCCCTACGCTCGGAGGTGATGCGCCTCAGAGGCCGGACAATGAGACGGCGACACCTCTGCAGCCACTTGACGGAGTGAAATAAAAAAAAAAAAGCGGGAGACAGGGAGGGCATGGAGGGGGGGGGGTTCTGCTTGAAAGAGGGTGGGAATGGCACTCGAAGCCAGAATGGGAGACACAAGCCTCTCGGCGGCAGCGGCCGTCAAGTCGAGGGGACACAGGGGCTTCTGTTCCCATTCAGCTCTTTGTGTCGCGGCCGCTCTCTTGTTTTTCCTCAGCAAACCGTGGGTACAATGAAGGCGGCATGCCCCACCCACACCCCCGACCCCCACCCCCCCCAAAAAAAAAAAAAAAACACCACCCCCACCTCCACCCGCCAATGGCTGTCAATACCGGACCTATCAGACCCTGAATGGCCTAATCAGCCTTCCCATGAAAATCGAATCAATGACGCTCCGGTTTCCCCCTCCACCCCAAAACCCTGGCAGTCGCTCTCATGGGGGCCGTGTGGGGAGGGGGGGGGGGTTAATAGGTAAAACAGAAGTTTTCATTCTCCTCCATTCAGCTCTGAGGGACATCAATGTTTAAAAAAAAAAAAAAAAAAAATTAGATGGCGGATGAAGGTTTGACATGGTTTTCCGAGACGACGCCGGGAATCCAGAGACGGCTTTGGAGCGAAACTCTTTAGCTCCAGCCTTCTGACCCAATCAAGTGGAAGAGAAGACGGGCTTTGTCCACCTTGGCCCATCCGAGAGAAGTTACGGAGGTGGGGGGAGTAAAAGGGGGAGCAAGAGGAAAAGAAATGTAAGGATTTTGCCAAGCGTTTGTCACGCCTTAAGGACTGGCTTAGTCAATCGCTGTCAGATCAAGAAGACAGAAAGAATAACAGCCGTATATAAAAAAAAAAAAAAAAAAAAAGAAAAGAAAAGAAACACTTTCTCTCGCGGCCAAGTCAGGAGAGCAACCCCCCCCCCCCACCTCCGCATCCCCCCTCCCCACCCACCCAAGCCCACAGACAGAATTACACAGTTACTTTTTAAAGGATTTGCATTTAAAAGATTTCGTCGGGGCCCTGAATGCGGACCGTTTCCCCGCCGCCGCCAGCGATCGCTGCCGCCGACGACCCCCGTGTCCATAGAAACACAAGAAAAGGTGGAAAATTCAGTCCGCTGCACTTTAAATGACTTTATTAAAGTGTCACTAATCAGACGTGAAAGACACAGGGTTTTAGTGTTTGGGCAAACGTACAGAAAAAAAAAAAAGCTTAATGACCTGTTAAGAGCATTACTCTGAAAAGACTTGTTTATGTCTCATTGCACAATAGACAAAAAACTATTCCTTAAAAAAAATTAAAACCCAAAATATTCAAGGAATTCAACTTGTGCTTACAGTGAAGCGGACCAGTTGTTGTAATAATCCCTTAATACCTGTATTTTATCTGGTTTACGAAGCCGTTTATACAAACGATCGGAGCTCAGCGAGGCATTTCAGCCCGCTTCCGTTTGCTTATTTATTTTATCGTTCAGACGGATGCGCCGCATCCAGCGTAAAAAAACGAAATCCTCGAAACCAGACGACGGCGGCGAAAGCCGTCCAAATAACCGTCGGCGCTCACGGAAACATAATCCCGCATTACCGCTTCTTCTTCTTCTTCATCGAACAAATTAACGATGATAAATAGGTGATTCAAAAACATTCTGGCAAGCGTTCCCTCCGAGAGAAAGCCACATTCCTGAGCAGAAAATTGCTACCATTACAGCGTAATGGGATAACAACCCCGAGAATAATCCCTCGCTAACAATACCGAGGTCTGAAAAGACTTCGCCGGGGGGGAGCGCCGCGTTCTACCGCCGCCGACCGCCGATGTAATCTCCGCTCAATGGAGACCCGGAGAGGCAGCCTCCGCGTCGGGGTTCGTAACCCCACCCCGAAATCCATCCACCCGTCCATCCTCAATTCCACCTGAGATGCCGGACGCCGAGGCGTTGGATCGGAGGGGGATCGGAAAGAGATGAAAATCCGAATCGGCTGCCAGAAGCCGGGGAGTTTGGTGGCGGTGCGGGTGGGGAAGGGAGGCGTTAGATGGGGTGGGGGATTTTAGATGAATGAAAACGGAGTCTCTGATCTTCCGAGCCGGCGTTTCCTTAATAATATTCACCCCGCACCCCCACGTGAATTGGTGCGGGACTGTTTTCTGCGCTAATTCCCGCGCAAACAATTCATTAAAGCGAGCGTGAACTGATGTATGCCGAGCGGCGGGGAAAACAACAAGATCAACAATAGGGTTAATGATGTCGTGGGGCTCGGGGGGGGCAACGTGTGCAAATTTCCCCGATATAAGGAATATCAATGGGGTAAAATGAGACTTCTTTTTTTTTCTAACAAAGCGGATAGGATGTGGGACGACCCCTAAACTCATCGTCTTCTCCTTCATCTTGGCCCAGTTCCAAAGACGAGGCGACCCGCCCCAGATCGGAAATCAGTGACGGATCCGTCACCGGGGAAAAGCGACACTGTCCTCTGCAAATTCGCCAGCGCAAACTCGTATTTAAACATTAAACAGATCAAGCGGGTATCTGGGAAAACACACTGAAAAAGAGAGGTTGAAATTAGCATAATTTGGCTTCTTTTTTAACTTTTTAATAGGCCAAATTTAAATGATAATCTTTAATGCCACTTAGTTGTCCTCATATGAGGACAGTCTGGTCAACTACAACTTTTTTATCACAAACGATATGTTTCGGGATCTATAGTTTACATAATTTTTAATCATTTATCCTGTTTTTGATGTTGACATTCCATTGTTGCAAATCTACAACATGTTCCAAAGGGTGAAAAAGTTTTATTTTTGGGAAGTAACAATTTTTTCATTTTTTTTTTTTTTTTTTTTTAGAAACACCTTAAAACTAAAAAAATCAAAAAAAAATTACATTTCAAAACAAATAAATAAACAAAATTAATTTGATTATTCAACAAACCAAATTTGATGTTTCAGACCCCTTCAACTTCACCTACATATATATATATATATATATATATATATTTTTTTTTTATTTATTTATGAATGTATTTATTTATTTATTTTAACATTCATCGCACAGAAGTTCTCACAGAGACAAAAAATTCCTTGGATTCTGTCGACGAGAAGCACATACAGATGTGCAGTAAATTCAGGGATAGGAAAAAAAAAAAAAAAAAAAAGGAGGCAGCTTCGATGTCAAATCCACTTCATATTTCAACAGTTGCCCTCTTAATCATCGGGCCCTCGGGGGAACAAAGGAGAGGGAGATATACTATTCCAGGCCTGGTGGGAGAGCGCCAGACACCAGAGAGCGTCGTGTCCGTGCAGCCGCCATATGTAAGGCGTACGCTGGGGGCCGATGGGGCATTTGACAGTCGGGGGGGTCAAACTGGTTCCATATGACCACAGCTGGCATTACTGAGAGCCCAGCGCCGTTATAGCTTCTCAGCTGGGCCGCGGGGGGGTTAAGGTGCGTGTGTGTGTGTGTGTGTGTTGGGTGGTGGTTGGTGTATAAACGCTAGGAATAAATCTCGAGTTTCAAAAGGCAGTTTGACATTCGACGCCCCCGATTCTGCGACTGATGGATACGAGTTTTATTTTGAAAAGGAAAAACAAAGATGGCACCGCGGGACCAATAACGACTTTGTGTCGACCCCGACTCCCCTTTACCACCAAAAAATAAATCGTGTGTTTCCCCGATGGAAGAGTAACTAAAAAATCCCCGTCAAGAGACGGGAAGACGCTCTGTCACACCGTCTTTTTTTTGTCACAACAACACCTGTTGTTCCAAGACATTCTTACACGCAAAATAACGGCACTAACGCTGCAATACAATCTCCTATAAATGTTTTCTTTTTCCAGGGCATCTCTATTCTTCGGGAATAATTTGTTTTCAGTCAGCAGACCCAAAGACTTGGCAGGGTTTCTGCCTGAGTTTTACAAGAGTTGAAAAACAATCGTGAAATAACATTCGATTAAATCCGATCACATTAAGTCATAAGATGTTTTTTTTTTTTTTTTTTCTGAAACCGAGATAAAACTGTCAAAGTCGTTTCTCTTTTCACAACCCTGAAAGCATTCAACACGACACTTCCTCCTCCTTCCTATATCCTTTACCCGTGTAGCCTCGCTCTGCTCGCGATCTGGAATATACGTCCGAAACATCATCCGCCCCGTTAGCTTTAGCCTCTTTGCTAACTGTCCCGCTCCCTATTTTTGCAGCTAACCTCTGGAAGAGGCTCCCAGACAGGAAAGGCAACCCATCGGGAAAGACGTCTCGGGGAAAACGGCTTGTTAGCGTGTGCTAAGTTGCGGTAAAACATCAGGGTTCTGCTTCATATAGAGCTTTTTATGATGCTAATCGCGCCGGCGTGGACGCCCGCTCCCAGCTCCCCAGTGGCGTGCAGGGTGGGTCTTTCCAGGAAAAGCAGTGGGATACGGAGTAGCGCTCTGTTGTTTGGTAGCACGCGGCGCTTTTTATCAGAGCTCCTTTGGTGAAAAACAGCTGCAGGTCCAAACCAGGTCGGCGGGATAGAGAACACAACAAAAACAAAAAAAAAAAAAAAAACGAAAAAAAAAACGAAAAAACCTCCCCCCAAAATGCCGGAGAACAATCGGTGTCAAGGATTTTAGTTTGCTTGGATTTAAAGCCCAACTGTCACCCTCTCGGACTCCTGGTGAGCTGATCTCGATTTATTCCCTTTTGGTCTTTTGAGAAAAGGCAATGTAAGCAAGCAAGAGAGATAATGGGGTTCCATTAAAAAATGAAATGACAATCAATTAAATTATAATATAATAAACAATTTACACCGATATGCGTATTGACATTCTTCCTGGATCGATGCCCAAACAACCAATCATGTTATTGATGGCGTTGTCTAAAGACGACGCCATCGCCGTTGTCTGTTCTTTCGAAAATCGCGCTGCAATGTTATCATAACGGTTATCACACGTAATTACCAAACACACTGACGTTCGGGTACAACTAAAAGCCCGAAGGATGCCGTTCCGAAGGTTTTTGAAGGTAACCGGAGCTCAGATTTAGCATCCGCGCGTCGTAAAACATCATCAGTCGAAAATGAGAGTATGTTGTTTTTGTTGGCGCCAGGTTTATTAGTCTGTGCACGTCTGAGTGTTTGAAAGGGTCTGTTTTTCTTCTTTAGGGTCTGGTTTTTTATGTTCATATCATGGCTTATTGTGAGATACAACAAACCTGTCAGTAAAAATAACAAGGTTCTCTTTTTTTTTCCACACTTTCCTTTTAGATATATTTTTCAAAATATCCTGTAAACTATAAATCTACCAAAAGAGTACAAATATTCATCCACTAAAGCCTGAGTAAAAAATAAAAACGTAGGGAGAGGAAAAAAACAAAAACAAAAAAAAAAAGGTAAAATAATTAGAAAATATTCGTATTTTTAATATATTTATAAAAATAACAAAAATACATTAAAAAAAAAAATATATATATACAAAGAGAGAAAGAGAGAGAAAAATAATATAGAGAAAAACAATATATTTAGAAAAACTAAAAAAATTTTCGAACGAGAGTGTTTAAAAAGGTGAGAGTGGAGGAGCAGCTCCGTCCAATCAGAGAACAAACCGCGACTGCTTTACGGCCTCTTGCCCGCGGCGAGGCATGATGAGAAGTAATAACCACATCATTACCAACGGAGACTCGGCGTTGTCAGATGTCAGGGGGATAAAAGAAACACGCGGGGGTTCACACTCGGGCTGCCAGTCTACAGCACTGCTGGACACACACAAACACACACACACACAGACACACACACACACTAACATTTATCAGAGTTTTGAAGCAAAACCACACTTTCTTAAAAGAGATCTCACACATACACACTTTTATGAGACACATGGAGGCAGTTCTTTAACAGCCAAGAGAAGAGTCAGGGTCAAAGGTCATGTGATTCATTTTCGGTGGCAACCAGAGTGCCGTTTCGTCTCTCTGTGTTTTGCATCGTCAAAAGTCGCGATACCGTGTTTTTGTTTAGCTTTCCACGAACACGGCCTCCCGCCGCCTGGACTCTCTGACGATGGATTTGGAATCGACACACAGATTTACAGCGGAACTGGAAAATAAGTAAATAAAGGTGACTAAAATGACATTCAAGGAATGTCTTTTTAAACATTGCAATTATGTCACTGACGTCAATTTCGACCGAAAACATTTCCTCCGCACCGGAGAAGCCGGGGGTTGATGCAACGCTATCGGACCTTGATGTTTTCCTTCAGCGTGAAAGATACAAAATCGCCGCCGTTTCCTCGCTTTCTCTCTCTCTCTCTCTCTTCCTCTCCTCCTGCACGCCGCCTTCAGACCCCCCGCCATCCCTCCCACTCCCGGCAGGAAATAGAGATATAATGTAATATGGGATCTGCCTCGATGTAATACAGTGTCTTGGGAGGGAGACTTCATTACTGTCTGTCTATCAAATACAGCGCAGCCAAGTTTACACAGCGTCCGATGATTCATTTTCTGTTCACTCCTTTTTTTATTTTTTTCTTTAACGTTCAAAATTTTTATTCATGCCAAGGTTGCCCGGGCAGGATAACCTGAGAAAAATGAGACCGGGGGGAGCGCCAAGATTTGACGGATTATGCAAGAAAAGCCCCGGTTGATGATATGGCGGATGTAGATGTAACTGTCAAACTGGCGCATGTGCACAGATGCTGATGGAAAGTGTTGAAAAAAAAAATAAAAAATTGCGATAATACAATAAAAGTGCAATGAAATTAAGCCATTTGACCCCTAAATTAAGAAAAAAAATAAAGCTCGTCCACTAATATTTTTTTTTGCACTTTCAGGGTGAAGAGAAGAGAAGCAGGCTCTCCGAAATCATGTCAACGTCGCTCCAGCTGGGACGCCATCAATGCTACGAGTGTGTGTCTGCAACAGGGATGCCTGCGTTGTTTCCCCTTGTGAGCTACTTTTTAAATGACCATGTGAAAATGATCTTTACGTGTAAATTGCTATATCTCCTGAGTATATTTAACACAATAAATGTTTGGGGATCTTGCATAACTGCATGAACCCTTATGGCACACTACAATCGTACTTTTTTGGTAAATACCTTATTCTGATGACTTGAATGGAGTCAGCAGTTGAAGTTAGCGGGGAGAAAAACGACCGCCGTCTTGACAGCTGGGATTTTCTAGTTCCTTCACCTTTTTGCTTCTCGGCTCACCTTTCGGAGGGAAGTCGGCGTCGTGGTTTTTATGAACGGTCTGAAAACGCCGCTCCGCATTTCCCTTTTTCGGTAAAGCGATTGCAGACCAGGAGATGGGGCGAACGCACTTGACAAATAACATGGTAAAAAAAAAAGTCCACCTCCCATTCCGTATGGAGGTGATAGAAGTTTAGAAGACATAAATCGGAGGCTAACTCGCTAGCTTGCTAAAACGCGCCGTTATGTGCACGTTTGCTGTGACGCCTGTGTCAGAAAAATGTCAGATTGGACAAACCGACTGTCAGTCAAGTGAAATATCTCATAGCTAGCCTGACGTCTACGTTTAATGCCAAGCGATCTCCCCACACTACCTTTGATCGATCTGTAGGTCGCGATTGACATATTGGGCACATCTGGTCGACAAGATGAGGTGCAACTCATCGGCGGCCAATGAAAATCTGGCGTTTCCAAGCTAACGTGAGAATGTGTAGACTTCAGAGCAGCAGTCCGCGGATCGGATTTACACATCAAGACTTCCTAGATCCACAAAGCGAACTGGCCCAGGATTTTGGTCCTGCCGCCTCCAGTTCCACAGCAACCTGCTACTCGAAACGCTTGTTTGAATTACACTCATTTTTCCTGACATGCAAAATCCATATTGACACCGTTTCTTTTCGGTAACCCTGGCAAAGAATAGAAATTCTTGGGAACCAAAGCTTGTACTTTTCCATCATTCGAACCCTTAATAAGGGATTACTTGCATATCGTATAATTCGTATAAATAAACAAACCTTTAGCGTCTTAATCAGTCTCGAATGTAGGGCAAATTGTTTGCAGCCCCCAAAATATATGAAAAACAGTCTGAGTTATAGTGGATCAAATTTTATTTATCAGTTTTCAAGTGAGATGATTGACAAGTCGGTGCGGCTCAAGTTTTGCTCTAAAGCTCATATTTGCGAATATTTTCTTGGATTTTTAAAATGAATATTGCCAACCTGTACCTTTGGCTAGCGCGTGCTAGCCTGGGAGCACAACCAAGAAAACTGTGTCAGTGCACAAAACCGCAAAGGGTGTGTCGCGCGACTATTGCAACTTGAAAACCGTGGAGCTGAAGGAGAATCTCCCCAGCTTTCCTCCAGAACAGCTATTGTCTTGGAGACCACAAGCTACGTTCCTGAGACGTTGCCACAACATCGCGGAAGAACCACAGCCTTTCAGCGCAGCTGCTGTGGGTAGAGTGATGAGCGGGCGATTGGCCAGGATGTGTGTGTGTTTGAGTGTGTGTGGGTTTGTGGATGTGTGTGTGTGTGTGTGTGTGTGTGTGTGTCGGGTCCAAAACCCCATGCACCTGATAAACTTCGGCCATATTGGATCCGGAGCTGCTACATGAAAATACCCTGCTGGCTAATAATGAACTGATCAATAGGGAGGGAAATATTGGAAATATTGGTTTATTGGTTCATTCATTCATTCATGAAAAATGATAAATTATTTAAAGATTAATAACTAACAATTACAAACTGAAGAAGCAAATCTCATTCTATCCCGTGTTATTTTATCATTTATTTTCAGATTCAATTCTATTTTTTTTCTTTCTCCATCCTATACTACCTTTCCTCTCCACTTATTTCCTTTGCTCTCTTAATCTTTCTGTTATTTTCCCTTGATTTCCTTACTTTTGCCCCTCTTTCCTTTCCTGCCTTCTAGTTTCTTTTCCTTTCCTTTCCTTTCCTTTCCTTTCCTTTCCTTTCCTTTCCTTTCCTTTCCTTTCCTTTCCTTTCCTTTCCTTTCCTTTCCTTTCCTTTCCTTTCCTTTCCTTTCCTGTCCTTCCCCCCCTTTTTTTTTCCTTTAGTTTCCTCTCCTCTCCTTTCTACCCATCCTTCGCCTAATTTCTCCTTCAAAATTTAGCCTTATAGGCTGGAGTCCGTGCACGAGTGTGCACTGACAGAAAAGAAGAAAAAAAGAAAACAGAAGAAGAAGAAACACAAAGGATCGCAAAGATGGGGTCGGCGGACGCCATGTTGGCTCAGTAAATTTAAAAACAAAAACAAGGATCCGGCCAATCGTTTCATAACAGTTTCTGCCTTTCGGATGAAAGCGGTGCCATAATGACATCTGAAATGAAAGAAGAAGCATATAGC
Organism: Fistularia commersonii; assembly: GCF_037954325.1. Classification (NCBI taxonomy): domain Eukaryota; kingdom Metazoa; phylum Chordata; class Actinopteri; order Syngnathiformes; family Fistulariidae; genus Fistularia; species Fistularia commersonii. The sequence goes on along the minus strand of NC_141296.1, from coordinate 14,250,391 downwards.
CGGGTTTGCCTTCACACTTTGTTTCTCAAAAGCTAAATACGATAAGCCTTATTTTTTGTTTGTCTTTGTTTCAGAAATTAAAGCTAAAACACATCAGACCAACTTTGTGAACCGGCAATCCTGCTGGAATTCTTTTCAGTAAGATGGGGACGTTTTTAAAGGCCAAAACTACCATTTATTTTCCCGAGAATCGAAAGCAGCTGCGAATCGGACGCGATTTCGGGGGCAGAAAAGCAAAAACTTGAAAACACGGACCCATTAAAAAAAGACTGGCAAAACCCATTCACGCAAAAGAATTAAGAGGAGAAATACATTTCACGAAAGGTAAAGCTGGTAGAAACTCGAGTCGGGGAACCCGCGGGAGCTGCAGCTCATCTCCTGATGGAAAACTCATAAAATACAAGGGGGAGATAACAATAACACCGCTTCTCCTCCTCCTCCTCCGGTGCCAGTCTATCTCTCCTCGTCTCCTACCTTCGAGACTAAGCCCTCCTCCTCCCTCCGTCCTCCCTCCGTCTCCCGCCGTGCTCCTAAATTATCCGTCCGGGGCTGTGGGAGATATAAGCCCTTCCTGCCTCGGGTAGGACGGGCTCGGGAAAGGGGGGGGTTTTCGGGGGTCACTTGCCTCGCCGCAAACCAGAGGAGCACAAGGGAGCCATGGGTGCGGAGGTTTTCCGTGCAGGAATCAACATCTTCTCCACCTTGAGAAGGTGTAAAAATAAACGGGGGGGGCGTGGAGGGGAAAGTCAAAAAGAAGCGCCGGGCGTCTTCCGTCTTTTTTTTTTTTTTTTTTTTTTTCTCGTATTTTCTCGAAGGCCGAGCCTCGCCGAACAATGGAAACTCGCGGCGGCGTGTTTTCCTGCATGTGCTCCGGAGTGTTTGTTGACGCTGGAAAGCTCGGCGAGTCACGTGGCAGAACAAATCATTCCGTACCAGCGATCTGTTATTACCGCTGAGACGTCGAGCCAAAATCAACTCTCCCGCTCCCCTTCTACCTCTGTACTCCCCCACCGAAGCGCCGCAACCCAACCCTCATTTTACAAGAGAAAGTAGTGGAACTTTTTCTTTTCCAAACCTGGACGGAGTTGGGTGTACTTTATGGGCTCAGTGATGAATTCCCTGGGATGCAGTCACACTCTAAACCCCCCTCCCCCCGGCAAAAGATTTATTTCCTGGTCTAGCGCTGGGTTTTGTGGGGTGGGAGGGGCACAACCAAAAACAGACAACTGGTGAGCTTTCTAAAAATTACTAGCAATCAAGCGGCCGAGGGACTAAAGATATATATATGTATAGGTGAGACTGCTAAAAAGTTCACGTTGCACTATCACGTCACACTCTGTGTGTGTGTGTGTGTGTGTGTATAATACGGAGGAACAGCTCCCAGCAAATGATGCATGGCAATCACAGAAAAAGAAAAATGTATGCGATATCAAAATAAACCCCGATGATGCAAAGCTCTACTGAGCGCGCTCGGCTCCGGCTGCTCTCATTTATTATTCCGGTCCAAGTCCCTTCATCGACGGTGTACGAGATATTAAAAAGGGAGGGGAATGAAAAATGAAAAAAAAAGGAAAAAATAAGTAACGGAGGGTGGCAGTTGATTTAGCTTTAGCTAAGCTACATCTATTTTTGAGAGTTAAAATAGGCGTAAACATTTGTTTTAACCTTTTTTTTTTTTTTTTTTTTTTTTTTTTCCTTAGTTATTTAGAAATTTCTTACTAATTTTTTGGCCTTTTCTTAATATTGTTCAGCCTTCAGGTACTTTTTAAATTTATTTTTTTGGAATATTGTTACAGATTTTTCAATTAATACTTGATTTTTCAGCTCATCCTTTTTTCAGTGAATACTACACATCACACGTATACATTTATATCTTTTATACTCACTTTTGTGTTTTTTTTTATTAAATATTTTTGTTTTTATTTATTTACTTGCTTTATTACCGCTTGGAACATGAAACGTTCATTGTTGACATTTGAAGGAATTTCCTGCCTTTTTTTTAATTTACTGAGCCATTTCCCATTATTATCTAAATGAAGGTCTTAATGTTGATCACACTGCAAGGGTTAATAAGGAAGCAGAGTCCCACCCTAAACACTATTTCATCATTTTGACGACGGGGGGATCTTTGGGGGCTGTTTACAGTGGCGATGGGATGGAATTTCCTCACCCTGAATTCTCACTTTGCCGCAGAAGACAAATACAATCAAGGAAACAAAGCAGACCAAATTCCACTCCGGGCCATTGTTTAGTTTGCATTTTCATTTTCGCCCCTCTATTTGGGATCAGTAGGAACAAGATTAGAGTGTGTGTGTGTGTGTGTGTGTGTGTGTGTGTTTGTGCGTGTGTGTGTGTGTGTGTGTGGAGGGGGTGGGACGACACTCAGAAAAACATAATCAGAAAATCAGCGCAATCCTGCACTAAATACACAAGAGATCCACACCAATAAACAAGAGGGAAAAAAAAAAAAAAGATTCCCCGACGGCTGCTTCACCTGAATGGTACGATCCAGAATATCCCAAAAGTTCATTGCCGGTGTGTTTGGTGGTAAATTTTGGGATTGTCACCCCTCAACCCGACTCAGGTCTAAACAGACGCCATTTTTTTGAGTAGTAATTTGCAGCTGAAGGCTGAAGACAGAACAGCCTCCATCCAGAACCACACGGGCCAAAATGGAAAATAAATAACGTGGGCTTTATTACATTATGGGGACTGACTCCAGGACAGCGAAGGGCTTTGTTACATTTTTTTTTTTTTAATCCAATAAAATCAAAATCAAATCAGGTTACGTTGTGAGTGTTTGGCAGCTGAGGAATTACTATAAAGTTTGAGATCACAGTTTAATAACCTCCCACTGACTTGACATATTTAATTCCATATTATAATTTATCTGTTATTATTATTATTTTTTTTTTTCCTACTTTTCCTTACTATAATTTCTTTGTTTCTTTTTTTTTTTTTTAAAGTGCTACAAATACTTATTTTCTGTTAGATTTCTGACCACGGCATTAGTGTGAGTGAGCACTGTATGTTTGTGAATGGGTGAGCGCTATTTGTAAAACGCTTTAAAACCACATATAGGTGGATTGACGTTTAAGGCGGAACTGTTAGACATGACATTACATTATATTACAGTTTTTTGGCAGACGCTTTTATCCAAAGCAACTTACAAAAAGTGCTATTCAGTCGCCGAAGATTCGAAGTACCTGTATCCGGAGGTAAATAGCCATCTCAGAACCATATACATACATACATTAATTTCTTTCTTTTTTTTTATTTTTTTTATTTTTAGATTTTTTTTTTTTTTTTTTTTTTTTTTAATTTCCTTTTTAAGATTTTTTAGATTTTTTTTTTTTAGATTGTCATCGATCCTCGATGAATCATTTTTCAACACCAGCGGCCGTTCGCTCGGGTTTAAATGAAGAATTCATTAAACCAACAAGCGGGCAATCGAAGGGAAAAATCACACCACGGCTGCCGAATTTGTCTAATCTGCCACTAAAACGCTTAAGTGAGCACGTATGAATGTTCCGACTCCCGTCCGGCCGCAACGTTGGAAGGTAAATGACTAAAACTGACTGGTGAGTTGTGGCCTTTATGGATAACCACTAAAATAAAAATGAAAGAAAAAAAAAAAAAAGAGGGTCTTGAGCCAACTTGGGGCTTGGCTTTACTTTATAGAACATGGCACATCAGAACAATCTGACAACATTGAGAACATTCTGACCTTTCAGTCATTATTGCTTTTCCAGTCGCAGCTTTTCTGATTTTCTGATTGGAAAAGTCAAAACGGCAAAATGAAACACAGCTTGTTGCTTCGGCCGGAGCCAAACTTTTCTCACCAGCTATTCCAGTGAGTAAAGCCTTTGAACAGGGGGAAAAAAAAAAAAAAAAAAAGAAATTCAATTTCAAATTAATTCGAACTGGAAAAACCTAACAAGGTGCCACAGTATAAATGGACCAAGACAAACAGTAACGATCGTGTTATAAACGGACAACATAATCCGTGTCTTACTGTGTTTCACCAGAACCCGAGTCAATTAGGTGCTTGGACGATTTTATTCAATAACAGACGCAAAATACCCAACAATCGAAACGCCTTAAAACGAGTTCTTCTGAGCGGGGTTGTATTTTAAAGTCCCTCCCACCGCTCGTGTGAACCTGAACCTCACTTGCGGTCAGCGTGCGTGCATGTGTGTGTGTGTGTGAGTGTGTGTCCCTGGCAGCGTTCCCCCGCGCACGTTTACGCATGAACGAATGTTTATTCAAGTTTTACGGCGACTGCGTTGTAAAACCGGACAGGCGCTCTTCTCTCCGAGCGCCCGGTTTGCTCCCACGAGATTTCTCGCCGGAACGACCACCTACCGGGAGACTGGGCGGATATCTCGCCTCCACGGTTTCATTTTTTTTTTTTTTTTCCAAAAGCATGACAGACCAGATTATCGTGTGAATTACAATCCAGGTTGCGTTGGGACAAGGCCTCGCTAAGATATCCGTTCATATCCGTGAAAAGAACACATCATTCCGACGTAGCATGTCGGAATGATGCAGCTGTTGGAATGAACATGAACGAATCGACCGAGCTTTCATTTTTTTATCGGATTCTTTCTCTCTTGCCCTTCGAAGGAGAGGTAAACTTAAAAAAATACCGTTTGCGATTTTTTTTTTTTTTTTTTTTTCCGCGCAATCGAAGTCCAGTTCTGTCCGATCCCATTGGACGATAAATCACCAAAATCAGAAAATGGTTGCACTCTGTGACCCTCTGACATGGAACTGAAACATAATTCGATCATCCACGTCGTGTTATTGTCGCCCGCACGTAACCAAGGAAACCCGCGGGTCCGGCGTCTCCCTTCCCACGATTCGGCTTCTGACCGTCACGTCCGATGGCCTAATCGCTTCCCCTCTCCCCGACGGGACGCCAAAGCTGGTGGGAAGCTCCACTTGGACAAAGCGTGGCGGACAACTTTGAAGTTCCTCATCGGCAAGATCTTATAACTCAGGAGGAGTCACGCCGTATACAGGCGGCTTCCCGCTGCTAAACACGCGAGCGGCGGCATCTTAACATAAGGGTTGCACGGATTTCTCCTCACCGACGAAGATCAACACTCTCCAGGGTCAAGTATGCGTCACATGACCTAGAGATGCTGCCACTTCAACAATGAACTGACTCTCCGGCAACTTTGAAGAGACCCTACCAACGGGTTTGTTGTGACGACGGGGTGCGATTAGATATTCGGTATATTATGCGGCTTTGGTGGCAAAACATCTCAGAGATGAAGATGTTGAGGTTCTCTTTGGGAGTGACCAGGATGGATAGGATCAGGAATGAGTCTATCAGAGGAACAGCACATGTTAGATGTTTTGGAGAGAAGGTCAGAGAAGCCAGACTGAGATGGTTCAGTCATGTGCAGAGGAGGGGTGGTGAATATATTGGTAGACGAATGCTTGAATTGGAGATCTAGAGGAAGACCAAAGAGAAGATTTATGAACGTGAATTATACGGGGGTGCAGGACATGTATGACTGAGATGGTTTGAGCACGAACACTCCTCTGTTCATGTGCAAACCATGGTGAAGATCTGGGTAGGAGGTTGCTGAAGGCTGAGCTACCAGGCATGAGGTCCCGAGGAAGACCAAAGAGAAGATTTATGGACGTAGTGAGAGAGGATATGAAGGTAGTTGAGGTGAGAGAGGAGGATAAAGAAAATAGGGTTAGATGGAGAAAGTTGATTCGCTGTGGCGACCCCTGAAGGGAAAAGCCGAAAGAAGAAGAAGAAGAGGTGGCAAAACATCTAAAACAGACAGTTCACCGCGGCCTTTCACGAATCGGCTGATCTGTCGATTGTAAAGTGAATCGCGGTTGTTACTTCCTAGCAGATCTGGTGTCTTTGCGACTCTCTGGTCCTCTCACCTCGTCCCTGCGGCCGCCGACACACTGCAGGCCTCTAATAGTGCGTTTGCTTCTTTTCAACAGGCCACTTAGTCAATCTGCCAGTTGCCTGTGAAGGGATACGTACGAGCTGCAGCTGCACGAGGAGCTGGATCGCGCAAGGAGGAAAATGTGAAAAAAAAAAAAGGAAAAAGAGGAAAAAAAAATCATTTTAAAAACAAAAAGTGACTGATTGCTTCTTGCTAATTATCATCCCGACCGGCTTAAAAAATGCAGCGGTCGCTTTTGCGAACGATGCGGTTTTGACGCGCGAAGGTGCAGAAACGGTCACCTTCCAGTCGTCCGACCCGCTTGGGATTGGACCTTCTTGACTCCGGGTTTTGAGCGACTTTGTCTAGCTTTTACCCGCACCTCTCCACCGCCGCCGCCGCCGCCGCCAAACTCAATCTCCTCATTTCTAATATGTCTTTCTCTGCAGCTCTGCAGATTAGGTGCTCTTTCCCACCTGCTTAAGAACTCCCGCTGCCGCCTTTCCCTTCCCATAATACCTTGCAACGCTGTCTGGGATTTTCAGAACCCTCTAAAACAAGGTCCTTAAACCCAACCACTCCTCTTCCTCCATTCCCACAGTTCCCAGTAACGGCGTGACATATCCAGAGCCCTGTCAGAATCCCCCACCTACCCCGCCATCCATCCTGTTTCTCTGGGCGCTTCTACTGTACGCCGTGACCCTCGCCGGCGAGGAGCGGGGCGGTTGCAAGAGGGAGGGCATCTGTACGCACTCCTAAATCTGCCAAGGCGAGAGGCAGGCATCGAGAAAAAAAAAAAACGAAAAACAAAACAAAAGCCCCCTGAACTGCAGGCCCCCGGAGGCAGCGCAACACTTTATCTGCAAAGGCAAAACAAAGGAAGGCCTGTTGAACGCCGACTGTGTTTACTTTCGGGGGGCGGACGAGGGGGGACGACAATGCCTTGAAGAGGAGGGGAAGGCAGCGACTGATGTGGCACTCGAGGGTCTCTCTACAAAAAACACCACTTCATTTTGATTCACAGTGGGTTTAAGAAAACAAGCCAAACAGTAGAGTCTATATTTCTACGCACCCCGGCCCGCCGCCCCCTCCTGCTCAAACCCACCGACCCTTTGGGGAGGATGAAAAACATTGAATATTTTCATTTGGTTCTTTAATATTCTACTATGGATTTCCGAATCTCGCTTTCCGATCGATCTGATTGCGCAGGATCCCGAAGGTTTGTAATCGTATCTTCCGAATTCCGCGGGCGTTTGCGGCTGTTTGTTGTTTTTAGCATAATATACATTTTAAAAATGGAATATTTTTTTCTAAATGTTATGGCTATCTGAGGCTTAACATTTCACAGTATCCCAGAACCATGGGGAAAAAAAAAATTGAAATTGAAATACGGGATTGAAATAGATCGTTACCATTCATGTCTGTGACCTCCAGAACACTAGGGGGCGCAGCGGGTTTCTGAGTTTTGCTTAACGGACGTGCGGGAAGCCGCAAAAAAGGGCCAAGATAAGAATTTTATCGAATATATCACTGATGTAGAGAGCGAGGCCCGTTCGCCCGACGGCCGAAAAACCAATCGGTCGATTGTAGCGCGTATCAACAACGGGCAATTCGGGGTCTTCAATGAACCCACGTCGTATTAACGTAGAAGGAAACTCACAAAGACACAGGGAGAAGATGCAAACTCCACAAAGAAAGGCTCCCAGTCGGAAACAAACCGGTTGTCTCTTGTTGTGAAGCAGAAGCATTCTACGTATTCCATAAGTAGACTTATTTAGGATCGGTAAACAAAATCGTTTCTTCTATTCGCGATAATCGCGACGTATTGCTCTCTCGCTGGGCTTTTATTTCCTTACACAGCCTGTCAATAAACAAATCTCTTTGGGAAATCGGCGTCCGAATCTGGAAGGGAAACAATACGGTGAATTACGTCTATTTAAAAGAAAAACTTTACAGCCTAAACGGCGTGTCAGGTTATCTGAAAAACCCCCGGCAGGAGTGATAAACACCGACGATAATCGCCGGGTGTCCCGGCAGTTTGTCAGACGAGGATTAAACTGTTCGACTTGTAGTCGAGGCGCCATCTAGAGTTGCCAGACTAATCTGGACAGCATCCCCGTGCACTGGGGGATAAGAAAATAAAGATAAATCCCAGAAAATAATCTTTGACTGTTTAAACATCTGACAACAGCGCAGGTGGTTTTTTGTTTTTTTTTCATGTATTATTCATTTCTTCTCCCCACCTTTGTGGACAACTCACACGACCAGGATGAGCTAAAAGAGGAGCCGACGCTGGAAGGGTTTCATTCAACGCCGAGATGAAAACTCTCAGGATGCGATGAATCTAAACTTTGAATGAAACGAAAAAAACATCCTCCGCCGCGACACGAACGGCGGTCTGGTTTCCATAACAATGGGTGAATCCGCAGCCAAGGCGCCGTTTCCGTATCTCTTTTTTTTTTTTTTTTTTCTTTTCCAGCCGATTCACAGGAGGAAGAAACAAAATCTGCAGGGGTGACAAAGTCATCATCTCGCCGCAACCCAGTTCCACTCTGAAGCCGCCGAGGCGGATCGGCGAACTGGCCTGCGTCTAGCTTTGGGGCGATTACGCAGACCGTCTGACGTCCAAAATCGTCCAAAATACGAATAGCAACTGGTCGTTACACCACCCGAGGTCGGGAGACGCGGAAGGACAGCAGGGGCGGTCCAGATCGCTTGCGTCGATAAGGTCTGTCGCGGGGAACACCTTTTATTTATTTTTCACGTTTCCCTAAACAGCTCGCGTAACATGTAGCTGGGGGAAGGAAGAGGAGCCCGTTTCTCCTCACGCACCCAATCAATTGGGAAAATGGGAAATGGGGAATGTGACGGGGTCGCAACCCCAGGGATGAAAATAATCCTCCAGTCGCTACCGGGTATCTGTTGTATAAACACAGCGCTGAAAAAACATTAGTCTAAGTCCGGAGGTTTACACAGTTGCGCCGCCATGCGTTCCGAGGTTCTGTTGACAGAGCGGAGATACAAACACCGCGACCTTCGGGGTTTTGTTGAGAGGTATATAGAAATAAAGACGCCATTTAACCGCAAACGTACTCTTTGAATGAAAAAAAAAAGAAAAAAAAGAAAAACACCCAAGGCTGCGTCGCTGAAAGTGGAAGGTCATTTGAATTTCTTCAACTTATTAAATCTCACGCTTCTCAGAGCGGAGAGACCCGGCCAGGTATGTTAAAGTCATCTCGCCGAAGGGTGAGAAAGTTCAAGCTGAGCATGAAAAGCGGCGAGGAGCGAGCAAGGTTCTGGGAAGCGAGTACCGAGGCGCTGTGTTCTCTCATTAGCGGAGTCTGCAGGAAAAGAGATTTTGCCATTTTTTTTTCCCCCCGGAGCAAAACGAGGGAACATTCGATATTCCGATGCCGGCCGCAGCGAAATCTAACTTAGCTAACGTGATTTTGTTGAGTAATCCCTGCTTTCAACGGCCGGCGAGCCCGTCTGGGGCTGAGCGATTGTGACGTTCGGTTTCATTATCCCGTGGCTTTCGAAACGCGTCGATCGGGAATGTTCGAGGCGTCCCGAACTGTCCTACGGGGCATTTCTGAGCACCGTCGCCGCGGCGACAAAGGCACTATCTGCGTCGTAAAGTCTGCAAAAACACGGCGTTCCGAGTCCTGTTTCGAATTTTCAAAACAAAAAAAAAAAAAATCACATTTGTTTTTCATTTGACTAGCAGCTAGATCTTAGCCAACCAAAACTGGCTTCGGGATCCCTGCATTACGCCGGGGTCGGGGGAAGAGCGGGGGAGGAAGAAAAAAAAAAAAAAGGTGTATCCCATAATGCAAACACTGATAGAGCTTGAGTTTCCTCTCCCGCATCTTTTCACAGAGGCTCAGGAGGTCACCGGATTTTAATGGTCACTTATTGCCCGCCGAGCGGTTCCTGGTGGTATAACGGTAACCGGGACCACCCTGCCGCCAAAACGGCCCCGGGGCTCAACGGCTCAGAGTAAAACTGGCACCGACGAAGAAAACCCGCACCTGAAATCTCTCGCTTTTATTTTATTTTTTTAACTCCAAACCATTCAGCCGACCGTCCCGGCTCGAGCTGATTTGTGTCAACAAGGAGGAAAATTAAAAGCCCCCCCCCTTTTTTTTATGTTTGGAAAGTTAGTAATATTCACCGATAAGAATATTTCAGAGGATTTTGAGCGCATGGCTTGAGATATTCATTTCCCTTTTTCTCTCAGACTTCAAATAATAAAAGGGGGCCACATCGGAGGTTGTGTTTTATGGGCTGCGTGTTTTTGAAAGAGGGATCAATGGAGGCGTCACGCCAGGGGAACCAGATCGCCCCGATCGCATCCAAGAAAATGATTACTTAATAACGTGGAGCCTCGCTTAGACGCGGGATTGAATTAATGAGCGCACGATGCAGTAGGTGGCTCTGCAATTTTTTTTTTTTTTTTTTTTTTTTTGACCTGGACGGTCTCTCGTTCCGCTTTTTTTTTTTTTTTTTTCCAGCTCAGATCTTGATCTCATTACGCTGACTTCATCCAAACCTCCCCACCAAGTGCCAGCACATGAGTTCATGCCCCCGTCGCTGCCAGAGACATCATCTCGAACCCAAAGGAATAAATACATTTCCGCGGAGGTTCAGACAGGTTTAGTGCGGTACTCACCTCGGCGCGTTGGGTTCTGGGTTGGCTGGCGTCGGCTTCGATAGCGTACACGTCCAACAGGTAGAGGTCGGAGCCTTGCTCCCTGTCCAACTCCGCCGCCGTCTGTATCACCCCCGTGTGGCGCCCGACGGTGAAGAGACGTCCGACGGCCGTCCCGCCGCAACGCACCGCCACGATGAAATACTCCACTTTGGTGGCGGAGCCCCGCGGGCTGGAGGCGTCCAGGGAGATGACGTTGGTGCCGGGCGGCTGGCCTTCTTTCAGGATGGTGATGTACTTCGGCTGGGTGAACACGGGGCCGTCCAGGCCTCGGAGGATGATGGTCATGTCGGTTCGGGAGGTCCTGCGCTCGCTGCCGTGGTCGGTGGCCGAAACCGTGAGCGCGTACACCAGCCGGGACGGTACGAGCTGAGAGGCCAGCCGGATATCTCCGCTGTACCTGTCCATGATGAACGTGTCGGAGTCGCCTTCCACCAGCTCGTACTCCACCTCCCCGTTTTCGCCCTCGTCGGGGTCGAACGCCACCACCGTCGTCAGGATGGAGCCGATGACGATGTTGGGCTCGGCGACGAGGGCGTTCTGGGACACGAACGTGGGCACGTTGTCGTTCTGATCCGTGACCCATATCGTGACGTTTTTCAAAGCGAAGCGGCGAAACTCGGCCGGAACCGCCAGATCGCTGGCTTTTACGGTCAGCTCGAACAGGTTGGAGAACTCCCTGTCGATTTCCTTGTTGGTATAAATGAGCCCCGAGCTCGGGTCGATGCCGAAGTGGTTCCCTCTGGGAATCTGCCGAACGATGGAGTACTCCAGCTCGCCGTTTATGTCGGCGTCCGTGTCGTGAGCCGCGATCGTCATCACCGACGCCGAGATGGGAAGGTTCTCCTGGATGGATTTGAAAACGTCGCCCGGGGAGAACACGGGCGGGTTGTCGTTGAAATCCCTCACGTGGATAATCACGGGGACGGTCGAGGAGCGGGCCGGCCTGCCGTTGTCCTTGGCGGTGATGTTGAGTTTGAAGAAAGACTGGGTTTCGTAATCCAGCCTTTTAAACAGGAAGATGCTGCCGGTGTTGGGGCTGATGCTGAATGTCCCGTGATTGTTCGTGGCCGTGATGCTGTACGTTATCTCTGCGTTCTGGCCCGAATCGGCGTCCGTGGCGGTCACGGACGCCACCAGCTCCCCTATCCTCATGTTCTCCAGGACGTCGACGGACAGCGAGGACTTGGGGAAAGACGGGGCGTTGTCGTTCTCGTCCATGACGCTGATGCTGAGCAGGCAGGAGGAGGAGAGGGGCACGGCTCCGGAGTCGACGGCGACGATTTTCAGAGAATAGGAGGACGTGGTTTCGTAGTCCAGCTTTCCCACCAGGGTGACCTGACCCGAGTCGCCGTCGATGGCGAACCGCCCGTCCTCGTTGCCCTCGTGGAGACGGTAGTGGACCAGGCCGTTTTTGTTCTCGTCCACGTCGGAGGCGGAGACCCGCAGCAGTTGGGTCATGTTCTGGGCGGACTCCGAGATGGAGGCCTGGTAAATGTCTTTGGTGAATTTAGGGGGGTTGTCGTTGATATCCTGAATGTAAACTTGCACTTTGGCTTGGTCCCTCAGGGGCTTGGGGAGGCCCTGGTCCGACGAGAGGACGCTGAAGCTGAAGACGGCGGCGCCTCTCTGTCTCATGAGCGACTCGCGGTCCAGCCGAAGCGTGCTGGTCAACTCCCCGGTGATGGCGTCCAGCTCGAAATTGGGCTGCGGAGTCTCGAACGCGTATCTGACCTCGCTGTTGGGGCCGAAGTCCTTGTCCACGGCGAAGACCGCCCCGACCAGGGAGCCTCGCTTCTGTTCCTCCTCGAAGCGAAACACGTAATTGGTGCTGTTGAAGAGCGGACGGTTGTCGTTGACGTCGTCCAGGATCACGCTGACGTTGACGGTCGCGCTCAGCGGCTCCACCGCTCTGTCCGTGGCCACGACCACCAAGTCGTACCTGTCTTGCACCTCTCGGTCCAGCTCCGATTTGATGTACAGCTGCCCGTCGGGAAAAATGCCGAACACGTCGCCGGTGTTGCCGCCGGCGATGTCGTACGTGATCTCCCCGTTGAGGCCCGAGTCCTTATCCGTGGCCTCCACTTTGAAGAAGCGGCCGTTCACGGGCTCCGACTCCGAGATGACGACCTCGTACGAGAGCTGGTCGAACAGGGGCGAGTTGTCGTTGACGTCGTAAACGCTTACGATGAGGACCAGGCTGGAGGTGCGCCTCGGGACCCCCGCGTCCGAGGCCAGGACCTCGATCTCGTAGGAACTGGCGGTGACCTCCAGCGGCCCCGTCAGGGTAATGAGTCCGTGCTTCTCGTGGATGTGAAAAAGGCCCCGGGGGTTTTTCCTGAGGCCGTAGACCACCGCGCCGTTCGCGCCCGTGTCGGGATCCGAAGCTTTCGCCTGGAATATGACGTGGCCCGTGTTCCAGTTTTCCACCGCGCTCACGTGCTCCACGCTGTGCATGAAGCGGGGAGCGTTGTCATTCAGGTCCTTGACGGTGATGTTGACGAAGGCCTCGCCCGTGATCTCCCCTGCCCTGGCGACCACCTTCAGCTGATAAAACCCCCGCTCCTCTCGATCTATCTGGCTCAGCGCCGTGATCTGACCCGCCGCGTTCACGGCGAAAACCCCCCTCTGGTCCCCGGAGGTGATCAGATAGGAAATATTCGCGTTCAGGTCCACGGTGGTGGCCGACACCGTGCCCACCACGGTGCCCGCGCCCACGTTTTCGAACATGACGAAGCTGTAGACCTTCTGGCCGAAGACGGGCGGATTGTCTTGCGTGTCCAAGACGGTCACGGTCACGATGGCCTGGACGTCGGAGCGCAGGCCGCCGCCGTCCGCCGCCGTCACCTGCAGCTGGTACGCCGTTTTCTCCTCCCGGTCCAGGGGCACGACGGTGGTGATCTTCCCCGTGCCGCTGTCGATGTGGAACTTGGATGCGTCTCCGGCCGTGATCACGTATCTCACCGTGCCGTTCCTACCCAAGTCGGGGTCGGTGGCCGACACCGTGGTGGCGTAAGAACCCGGGGGCTCGTTCTCTTTCACGTTGGCGAAATACTGCACCGGGTAGAACACCGGCCTGTTGTCGTTGATGTCCCTCAGGGTGACGTTCACTTTTCCGACGGAGTGCAGAGGGGGGCTGCCTCCGTCCGCGGCCTTGACGTGGAGCAAGTAGGAGGCCCGGTCCTCCCTGTCCAGCTCGGAGGCCGTGCTCAACCGGCCCGTCGCCGCATCCAGGCGAAACAACTCCCGGACGCCGGCCGGGGTCTCGGCGTCGAACGAGAACCCGACGGTCCCGTTGGCCCCGAGGTCATCGTCGGAGGCGGAGAGAAGCACCAGCTCGGTGCCGGAGGGGGCGTGCTCCACCAGGGAAACGTGATACGTGCTCTGCGCGAACGTGGGCACTTGGTCGTTCACGTCGGTGATGTTGACGATCAGCTTGGTGTAGGAGATTCTGGGCTGCAGCCCCTGGTCTTTGGCGCTGATGTTGAGCACGATTTCCGACGCTATTTCTCTGTCCAGCAAAGCGGCGCTGGTAACCAGACCGCTGTTTTCACTGATGGAGAACCAGCCCAAAGCATTTCCAGACACCAGGGAGTAGCGCAGGTTGGCATTCTGCCCGGAGTCACCATCTGTTGCGGAGACCCCTTTAATGTAGCTGCCTTTCGGTATGTCTTCACTGATATCTACTCTGTACAGTGTTTCCTGGAATATGGGCGGGTGATCGTTGATATCATTCACAAAAATAACCAGGCTGGCGAAGGAGGAGCGGGCCACGGGTTTGCCGTTGTCCGACACGGACACTGTGAGGTTGTAGGAGGAAATTCTCTCTCTGTCTAACACGCTGGCCACTTTGATCAAGCTTAAATTGGGCACAGGAGACGTATGCACTTCAAAGTGCCTCTGCTCGTTGCCTCCCAAGATCGAAACGGATATGTTTCCGTTGGCCGCAGGGGAGTCCGAATCCGAGACGGTGAGCAGAGCCACCACCGTGCCGATCTGCGCGTTTTCGTCGACGGAGGCGAACTTGGACGTGGTGGGGAAATATCTAAACTTCACCACCGGGTCGTTGTCGTTGACGTCCAGCAGTTTGACGGTCGCCTCCGTTCGGCCCGACAGGGAGGGCACCCCGTTATCGACGGCGTGGATCGTCAGGGAATACTCCTTCCTGCTCTCGTAATCCAAAACCTCCTTTATCGTAATCGTACCGGCCTTAGGGTCGATCTGAAAAGGCGTTCCCTCGTCTAGAAAGTACCTGATTACGGCGTTGGCTCCCTCGTCCCGATCCGAAGCTGTGATCCGCAGGATGTCGGAGCCGACGGCCGTGTCCTCCGGCACGCTGGTCTGATACTGGTCTTGCTCGAAAACGGGCGGGTTGTCATTTATATCTTGGATAGTCACATTCACCTGCAGGTAGCCAAACTTTTTGGGGTCCCCTTTGTCCTCCACCTCGATCAGGAGCTGGTAGAAGGGAGCCACTTCCCTGTCCAAGCCTCCCGTTGAAACCAGGTGCAAGAATGCCCCCTCTCCGCTGGGGTTGACGGTGATATCCAGACGGAATTTCCTCTCCTCGTTGCCTTTCACGATCCTGTAGGTGGTGTGATCCACCCCGTTGCTCCCGATGTCCGAGTCGGTGGCGGTGTCCAGGATCACCTGCCGCCCGCTGCTGGCGTCCTCCTTGAAGGACACCACGATCGACGCGTCCGGGAACACCGGCGCGTTATCGTTCATGTCCAGCACCACGATCCTGACCTCGGTGGGG
>NC_141296.1:14032500-14230000 GCF_037954325.1 Fistularia commersonii | reverse complement strand
GAACCACTTCATCGGGGGTCAAGAGGCTTTGGGTGTGAGGGAGGTCATGCGTTGCTGATGGAAAGTTTTCTAAGTAAGTATCTTTGATTTTCCTATTTCATATTGGAAAGAGAGGATGTTTTACAACGAGACACCGCTACAGACCTGTGGGCCGGCCATTGATATGGAAGACGGTGTTATCCGCCTGATGTTTTCTAACTTCTCCAGTTCTTTCAACACAATCCAGCCGTCATTGCTCACCGTAGGCCGGCTGCCCGGCCCGCCGACTACCTCGCCAATAAGCCGCGGTACGTGAGGCTCCGTGATACTGCGTTTTTGCGTTTCGTGTGCAACACGAGAGCCCCGCAGGGCACGGCGCTCCCCCTGTTCCTCTTCACATCTGTCACATCGGACAACGGGTGTACGCGGACAGATATGTCATCGCCAACTTTGTCGTCCGGTGGGACCTGAACCACCTGCAGATCAACATCGGTAAGAAAACAGAGAAGGTGATGGACTACCAGCGATCCAAATCGTACCGGTGAACATCCAGGGTCTGGACATTGAGATTATGGATGGTCACCTCACCTTGATGGTCACCTCAATTCCAACGTATCCAGTGTGTGCAGGACACTGTTAAGGACTTTTTATGACACTGTGTTCTGGGGCTGTGGAAGCTCCACAGGAAATATGCATATTTAGGCTAATTTGTGTTCAGAAATGCACCCAAATGACCATATATGGTAGCGCCGGTCCCTTCAAGAAGGCGTGAATGGACTTTTCTGTCTCCAAAATCGTGGCAAAGAGGACAAAGAAGAGCAATTTGACAGACACGAAGATTGAGGTTGAAGCGAGCCGCAAAATACCGTTCGGGCGATTTAATGCAGGTGTGACAAACAAAAGACAGACTGCAAATAAAAAAGAAATGGTGTGATATAAAAGTCATTGCCAAAAAGCGTGTTATGGACGCAAATTTATTTTTGACAGGAGCAAAAACCAAGCTTTACGCAGGGATACTCATATTGCTAGCATAATCGGGGAAACGGCATGATGTGGGATTATTCCCAATGGATGTTAAGTCTCAGGATAAATCAATCAATACATTTTTTTTGGGACGCAGTACCTGCTTAGAAGCCACTCTTTGGAAACCAACGGGTCTCCAAATACCCCAGTAGTGCAATATAAGCCATGGCGAGCGCATTTCAAGTTCTGTTCCGGGTTTTCTAGTATAAATTATTCAGTGAGAAATGTTATTCATTAGACGGAACAAGAAATCTGTGTGAGGTTTAACATCGCTGACCGCTGTGACTCTGAGTGT
Organism: Fistularia commersonii; assembly: GCF_037954325.1. NCBI lineage: Eukaryota > Metazoa > Chordata > Actinopteri > Syngnathiformes > Fistulariidae > Fistularia > Fistularia commersonii. The sequence goes on along the minus strand of NC_141296.1, from coordinate 14,228,703 downwards.
GTTCGTTTTTAAGTTTCATTGTTTTGCCACGAGGTTTTGTGCTGACGCATGGTCATAGTAGTGCGTTTGTTTATGCATGCACTTACGGACAAGTACAAATACATTTCTTTGAATGTACTTTTTTGCAATACCCAACTACCTCCATCTCTACTTACCATTGTCATCCATGCAATATTTAACTTTACATTTTTTTTTTTTATATTAATACTGTAGCAAGTCACGAATGTCGGGGTTTATGTTGATGCTTGTTTTCTGTGTGATTTCGGCATTGCTGGGAATTTTGTGGGTGGAGTTTTTGGGTGCAAGGAATTTTTTTTTTAATTTTTACCTGGAATTGAGCGGAAACTGTTAGTTGTATTGCAGGCTTGTGTTGCAGCTATTGCTTATTAAACAGATGTTTTACTGTCAACCAGATGTTTTTGCCAATTAAAACACTACAATGCATATATACGTTCTCCAGCACACCTTACTTTTCTTCATCTCATTTTTACTAGTCTTACTGCACACCTGTTTTTTTACAACACAAGACATTTATTTATATATCTTTTTATATTTTTGTATTTTATTTTGTACATTATACACATGCTTTTTAAAATTTGTATCCATAACCTTTATATTGTTACTATTTGCACACTTTTTTCAACTCTGTCTACCCCATGATGCTGCTGTGATATGTAAATTCCCTCACCGTGGGATCAATAAAGTCAAACTTATCTTAATCCTATTTTATCTTATACACCAGTGATCGGAGCGCAGGAATAAGTCGGCTCGGCAGTCAGAGGGAGTGAGACCGAGGCGCCACACCAGATCCAGGATACGGGCTTTACAGTGACCAAAGAATGCAATCTATTGTTTAAATCCCAAACTATTCAGACAGGATGTGTTGGGATCCGGGTCTGGGGGTCAATGTGCATTTTCCTTCACCTCCGTTCTTCACCAGACAGCCTGATTTGGACGTCAGCTGAGGGCTCATCAGGTTGTTCCTCGCAAGTTCTTTGCCCCTGTATTCTACATCTCCCCTTTCCTCACCAGCGTCCCAGAAGTCGCAAGTTCCGAGTTCCTGAAACTCGCCGCTTCCTCCTGCTACAGACGTCCCCACTGCTTCGCCACTTCCTTAGAAGTTAAATCACCAAATCTCAGGAGAGGTAGGTTGTTGTTGGGGTTCTCACCTCACTCTCCCCCAGGATGACGCCAAGGTTTTGTTTGTCCCGGGACCCTGAGATGGACCGAGGCCCGATTCCAGGACCCTTCCGGCTTTGGTTGTACTTTCAAGGAATTCTTTTAAGAATTCAAGCAAACCTTCGGCCAGGATCCCGCCACAAAAATCTAGGGATGTTTAAACAATGTCAGAACCGAAGTCATCAATACACTTGATTTTCTCATCAAGTCGTCATTACATTTTCTTTGCCCAACATATAATCTCATCAGACAACAGCGCGAGAGGTCGGCGCCCACGGGGAGCGAGCCAGATGTAGGCGACTGTAAGAGCAGAAGGGCCTCTTCTCTCAGGTCATTGCTGTTAGAAAAGTTGTCTTCTTGTCTTTACAGATATCATTGAGAGGCGGGACGTGCTGACCAACAGATAGTGGAGAAAGAACGGGGGAAAAATGGAAAGAAGACCATGTAACAACTGTACGTAACCGCCGGACCGGGAAAGAAGGGTGCTTTTTGCTGGGTGTTCCAAGTATAAGACCCGTTTACTGCAGGCGCGCAGCATGACGATTTTATATTAGGGACTTTTTAAGAAGCTTTGCTTAATAAACGCGTGTACATGAATTGATCCATCTCGTCGTGAATCGTCTTACTCCCATGACATTGGAACATTTGCCGCTGCGTATGAGTGGAACTCCCCCCGCGCTTAAGATCACCTTTTCTCACACCCTCAATGACTCTTTGAGGAATGAATTAGCTGCCTTGGATGAGCCTGAGGAACTGATAGATCCTTGGCTGTCCGCCCTGATGATCGCCTGAGGGAGCGAAACAAGGAGTGAAGCCAACGACAGGTCGTGCACGGGACTAACCATTCCTCTTCTCGGTATTTCCTTCATCGAGTCACCTGCCTTACATTCCAAGCTCTCGAGTGAAAGAGGTAATCTTGTCTGTGACCCGAGGGAGGTGTTTATCTTTCCCTGAAAGCTGCAGATTCAGTTCATCGAGCTTCTCAAGAATCTCTCTCAGTTCGGCCAGTTTCACCAAGAAGTTCTCGTCACTAAATTTCTCGGTGACTTCATACTTGCGCTCCTGCTCCAAAAACTCGGAACAAGACTTGTTCTTGTGACGGCCACCGTGCTTCGCTGTGAAACAGCGCAGCTTGGTGTTCGGATCACATCTCCTCGCAGATAGCCGGGAAGATTCTTTCTCATCCCTCAATCACGCAATCGTCTTTTTCGATTCCTCCTGGTCTGTTGAGGTGTTGTCGAGGAAGACGCTGCACCCCTAACTGGGAATATATTGCCACTAGAATTTATTAGAAAAGGAAGTGGTGGAATGTATTAGAGCAGGTTTAATGTTTACAAGGCTAATGGTGGCTATTCTGGTTATTAAATCAATCTTTTTAATTTTGCCTGTTTTTTTTTTCCTATCGTTTTTGTGGTTTTTATAGAAATAAGAAAAGAAAACAATTTGATAATTTTAACAATGTCACTGGATATTTTTTTCATCAAAAAATCATTTTGTTTTCAATTTTTGAAATAAAAAAAATTCATTTTTTCCTCGCCCGTTTTTTTTTTTTTTGAAACCCACTGTATGTGATGCATGTGATGCATGTGAGAAAAAAAACGCACACAACGCATAGTGCTGGGTGTCATCCACGCAACATACTTAAAAAAAAGTAGATCCTCACATTGTGACTTTGTCATGTTAAATCATACATGAGTATATTTGCTGCTGTCAGTTGCTTCATTTAAATTGTAAGGAAAAACATTGAGTTTATCGACCAGCCGTTCGTTAGCCATGTAATTTATACGTTATACATTATTTTTGCTGAACTTTTTGTCTAATGCTTCAGGCAGCAACAGCTCCTCTGCTATTTTTTTACACCACCTTATTTGATGCTAACAGTGCTCGCTGTTTTACTGAAGTCGCTTTCACAAAGCGGGATGATTGTTTGCAATATTGGACACGTTTTCGCTGAAAATACTCAAGCGTCTCATCCACGTAATTTGGTTGTACTGTCTTTCCGCTCCTCGCGAGTCCCCAGTCCTGAGACTCGATGTCTCTCCTCCCAAGTTCCAAGTTCCTGAGACCCCCGTGACACGACCCCAGAAACAACCCGGACCCAGAACAGCTCTCCATTTGTGTCCCCTCTTAAATAAACCCCTCAAGACGTCTTACCTCCTGAGTGTCTTTGCGTTTGAGTCAGACACATCCTCCGAAATCGTGCCAGGATGTGAACTCTTGGGCGAGGGAGTTATTGTCGTTGCATCCATCTACAGATGGAAATTAGCTATGAGCTACAATCTGGTACAAACATCTCTACCTCTGTGCTTAATGTAATTGTACACTGTCCTAATGAACTTTTATACTAAAACTAAACTAAATTTAAATGTTGAAGTCACCGGAGATTAAGGTGATTGATGGACGTGGTCATCCAGGAAATCCTTATTTAGCTCGGGTGGTCAAAAAAAAGTACATGAGGTCGGTCGGAGAAGCTGTAAATACAGTGTATTGGAATTATTGCATTGAACACTGGAGCACGCAAATTAAGGATTTTACACGGAGGACTGTGGGACAGTTTTGGACTGGATGAGCTTTCCCTATGGGACGTGTCACAGTTGTGTAGAGAAGAAGGTAGAGAAGAGAAGAAGAGTAGGGTAGGGTAGAGTAGGGTAGAGAAGAAGAGCTGCAGGCGACAGGAGGCGGAGGTGTGGGACCTCAGTGGCGGAGTAGTCAGGCCTCGCGGCCATGGTGCTGTGGAGAATGGACAGGGAGTCCTGAACAAATCAGGATCGCCCAAAAAAGCCCAGCAGATCCACACATCAACCACGATTTGGAACAAAACACAAGCGGCGAGAGCCCGATGTGGGTAGAAGGTAAGTCTTGGTCCACCCAGATGGCACCAACAGCAGCAGTTTCAGAAACTGAGCGAAAACTAGTCAAATGAATACGTCCCCCTCCCCTGTGAGAAATGAAATCTGCAATAAATAACGAAAAAAAACAACATGCATTTACCAAACATTTGCAAGGAATCAGATAGGACCCACAACTTTGAGTGGCATTGACTGCCCGTGAGAGATCTTCTGTTTTGAATTCCCTTTGGTTCTTCCTATGTGGTTCTATGCAAAGCTAACTCAGTGATTTGTGGTTCCTGCCCCACCAGAGCCCAACAAGTAATGGGACCGTGGAGGCAAGGAGGGAACCGCACTGATGGGAATGATGTTCAAAGAGCTTGTCCTAAGAAATGGCATGAATGGGGGACGCCAAAGAGACGCCGGGGCAAGAGACTGAAAATGATGCACAACAGGGCAAGTGGAAGAGCAACCACAATACATGTACTTTTACTTCCTTTACCTTGCTTGTTTGGATTTTCGCCTTCCTCAGAAGACTGATATGTTTCTGCAAGTGTCATCCAAAGGGTGCAGATCTTGCAGTGTATTAACCGACCGATTTGATAAACTTATCAGTGTCACTAAAGTAGTCGGAGACGTCAGCTTTCTTCTAGAAGAGGGGTGTCAAACTCATTTTAGCTCAGGGGCAACACGGGGGAAAATCTATTCTAATGTGGGCCGGATCGGTAAAATCATGACATATGAACAACTGTTACGTACCTATTGTTCAATTCACTCCTCAAACCTGGTATTTTTTAGCTTTGCGAGCCAGATTAAACCTGTTCACAGTCCTAATCCGGCCTACGGCCTTGAGTTTGACACCCCTGTTCTAGAAGGTATTTTCTAAGAAGACATTAATGTCCTTTAAGGGGCAAAGATCAGTCTGCACCTTATCGCCTCCGTTAACTGAAACAGGGTCTGATTTTGAACCACATTCCATGCCTTCGCCCTTATGTAACTGCACTAGTTTCATGTATGTCAACCATAAACCTTGGGAGTTTACCCGTCCCGGCCGTCACAATAGCGGTAAACGTGAATCATTTCGCAACCATTAACCGAGCTGCTCTCTGATTTCGGCTACTTGTGCAGACAAGCGACGCATTTATAGCCCACATATCCATGTTAAAAACATTTAATCTGCCCTGAACTGGTGTACACCATATATGAGGCATCTCTGTACTTCAGAATGAGATCTCCAGGGTTTGTGACGACGCCTCCAAAAACATGACGACCTGCCTCCTCAGGGACTGAACATGCTCCAGCTTAGGATCCTTGCACTTCAGACTCGGTTTTATAGCCTCAGGTAAACTTTACAAACCTTTTGAGTTCACTCTCCAACAGACCGTTTGGAACGAGAGGCAGTACACCGGAGATGGTGATCCGCGTCGAGGGCACGGATTGGGGGACGCCTGCACAAAGGTATCGCCGATAACCACGCCGATAGCGATTGGCTTGTGGATGAGCGCTTCCGACTTCAGGAAGGCAACCACAGCTCGGTTCATCATGGATAAGTACGTCAGATTTTAGTGTCCTACATGCTCACTGACTGCAAGCGGTATTCCCCCCATGGACACCGTACCGTCAGGCAGCACGGAGGGGGGGCTCAGAGGACGCCATCACCACCGGACGGTACAAACAGATACAAACAGCCGAACAAAGTGATCAAACACGGACAGAAAAAAACATTGACAGAAAATAAACTAAAAAGTGAAGTACCCATATGGAAAAAGGTGAGTGGAAGAGTGGGCCAAATGGCCCGAAAAGACGCTTTCAATCTCCGCTCCCCTCTCGCACACTTGCACCAGAAGAAAAATGTCCTTGAATCAGCAAAAAACAGTATAGTACGTTTTTAAACAGCCAAAAACTGCCATCTGGAAAGTTTCTGAATTCCCAATTCATTGAGAGATCAGTGTCTCACGCTAGAGGTTCCAGAGGCTTAGCGTCCTTTTGCATTACGGATGAACAGCCACTAGAGGGAAGTAACACATCTCATCCCAAACTCTGGCAACAAGAGGCCACTCTGCTGCTGCTGAAGTGACAGGCGCCCTCCTGTCATTCAAACTCTCTTCTGCATCTAAGCTGACAGGGGAGAATTCGAAGGTCTTGGGTCAGAACGGTTCTCAGTTTCAATTATTTCTTACTCTGCGGGGCAAAGATGGATCACATCAGTGGTCTCGTCGGTATCCAGCTAAGAAATGTGGCTGAGCTCCAGGAAATAGGCAGGACATCTATCACATCTTCCAAAATCTCAGTTTAATTTTTATTTAATGATTGGATTTTAGATTCCTCGTCAGTATATGGTTTCGTTCTAAAATAATACACCTGATATTTCCATTAATATGACACCGTGCTTCAAAAATCCACTTTCATCGCCTCAATGTAGGCAACTTCAGCAACACTTATAATCAATCAGCTCACACTCATAATTAAGAGTAGAAATCAGATTCCAATTTCAAGAGATTAGTCAATGAAGTTTTAATAAGTCCTCCAAAAGTATGCTATGTGAGCGTAAACATTTTTTTCCAATAAACTGTGTGTTGTTGCTGCGTCATATACCACAACTATTCATTGAAAATTAAAATGAGCAGATTATTTTGTTTCTTGAAAACACGCGAGAGCAAAACAATTGAACAGGTTGGTGCATATTTACATTGTAATTTGCAGATAATCTTATTCCTCAGTGACCAAATTTATTCTTCAGTTTTTGGTATTGTTGCCATTTTGTTCATTTACCAGGGATTTTGTTTGGGCAGCATGATGGCACAATAGTAAGCGCTTCCACCGCAAAGGACCCTTGTTCAATTCCCACAGGATGCCATTCTGTGTGGAGTTTGCATGTTCTCCCTGTGTCTGTGTCAGTGGTGGGCCGTCGGGGCCTGCAAGGCCTTCTCTGCTGGCCTAAAAAATATCTGAATCACGGATATTAATTATACTTTGTCCATGAATACTTATTAGATAATTCCAAACGGTCTGTTCACTTCCTTTCATAGCTTTTCCCCTGGTTGTGTCGCTTCCAGACATGCATTTTCATATTAAAGCATTTCACCAATCACATTTCAGCCATCATCTGTTGCCAGGCAGGGTCAAAGTCAAAGAAATCTGCTTGGGGGAGGGGGGGGGGGGGGGGGGGCTACACAATCGGTTCTGCAAGCCCTTTACGCAAAAAATACGTGTTGATTACACTGTCGCTTCAACCAATCAGATTTTGAGTTGGCGACATCAAAGCCTTCTAGCAGGCAACTTCAGCGTATTCACACCCTCTGATTGGATAGTCAGAGAGTGGACAAGTGTGTTAGCAAGGAGAAGCTACTAGCGAGCTGCGAACAGAAATATAGTTGTGTTTGTTTAATATTGTTTTTTTTATAGCCGCAAACTAATTATTGGGGGGTGGATTGATTCAGAGCACGACTGAAGGCCTGGGTTTAAAATGCACGGCCCACCAATGGTCTATGTGGGTGTTCTCTTTCTACCAACTGTACAAAAAGGTTAACTGGAAAATTGCACGACTGTGTGAAGAAGAGAGCAAATGGCTATTTATCTCTGAGTGTGTCCTTGTGTTTGACTGGTGACTAGTCCATGGTGTACCCCGTCTACTGCCCAATGATAGGTGAGATAGGGATAAAATGCCTGCACTCATTAACCCGGATCTCCTCCACTTGCTTCTTATTTGAAGATAAAATCCGCATTTCCCTCTTTTCTCAAGAAAACTGCAATGGTTCTATTGTACAGGTCTATCTGTGCGTTTCATTGCCAACAATAAGTCAGGATATACATGTATGTGTGTGTGTGTAAATGTATGCATATTTTAATGTGAAATCAAGTTGTCAAGTTATACTTTGCAAATGCTGAGATGTCTTTTAATCATATATATTTATATATTATATTTTGATTCCAGTTCTCACCTTTCACGTCTTTGTACTTTGACTTATTTCTACAGAGATGTTTTTGGCTTCATCTAGTGGCAGTGCTAACAAACTACATCAATCTGTGTATTGAAAAAAATAAACATGAATCATTACAGCAGCAACTCAGCAGCTTCGACTTAATTTAGTCTTCTTATCTTTATAAAAACATTTTTTATTTTAAATCCGTCCATCCATCTACTACTGTTTATCCAGTGCCGAAGCAACAGAGGACCAGACTTCCCTCTACCCGGCCACTTGGTCCAGCTCCTCTGGAATCCCAAGGCATTCCCAGGCCAGCCTAGAGACTGGTCCCACCAGCATGCCCTGGGTCTTCCCTGGAGCCCACTCCTGGTTGGACCTGCCAAGGACACCTGGCTTCAGGACCGAGATGATGTACAGCACCTTGTGAACGCTCTCTCTGGATATGAGAGGGCGAGCTCAGCAAAGGTGAACTTGCAAAGCTCTACTCCTGGGCCAATGGAGGGGCCACACTTTGCCTACCCTACCCGCTGGCCTCAGCTGGCAGAGGGAAGGCCTTGAGGTGCGAGGGGTGTACCTTGGAACTGAGACCTTTAGGGGAAATAACTGGGAAGGAGTGACAGAAAAGGTTAGCGCAAGGCTGTCAAAGTGGAGTTGGCTACTGCCTCAGTTGTCCCGTAGGGGAGGGTGCTAGTTGTCAATAATCTGATTGTCTCGATGCTTTGGCTCAAGATCATTGCATTAGTGCCACCAAGGGGCTTGTTAGAGAAGATCCAGAGGCCGATCCTGGACTTTTACCATCTTGAAAACACTGGACCTGAGCGAGCGCCAGTCCTCTATCTTCTGGTCACGGAAGAAGGCCAAGGTTTAACTCACATTTCTAACAAGGTTTCGGCTTTCACACAAGGAGGATCCTGTATACGCGCGGAGCCAGCTGGCTGCTCACTGTGGAACTAAGCTTGAGAAACGTTGGACAAACAGTTCTTTTCGATGTAGCCGGATTCACATTGTTTTATGGTTTGGTCCTCCAAGCTTGGATGATCCCCTGGGCTGGTGGCTGATGGATGGAAGAGCCTCTGCTCTTTAACAGTTTCCTGGGGTCCCTTGCGTTCCACAGGGACTCAACCTCGTCCACTCCCTCGTCCTGGATAACACTGAGAAAGTCTAGACATGCCACATCTGCTAGGCTGATCACCAGGGTCACCGAGGAAATCAGGGTCACAGTGTTTGTGTCGGATCGCTCCCGCCGCGAGCTGCTGAACAAGAACATTGACCACAGGTTCCCCTCGCCGGCCATCCTGCTCCGGGCTGGGAAGTCGGAGGACAAGAACAGCCTGTTACTGACAATACTGGTGATTTCACGCTACGAACAAAAAAGACCTCTACGAAACTGGTGTCAAGGTTCTTAACCTCCACCCCCTATTACAGGTGAAGGAGTCAAAGTGGCAGAATTTCTTCACCCCTCCGAAGAGAAGCTGGCTGGCCCTGTTCAAGCCACCACTGGAAAAGCGGGATGGTGACCTCCGGTGGAGGTTTGTGCACGGTGCTATCGCCACAAACACATACAGGGCACAATTCAAGCCTGGGGTCACCAGGGACTGTTTGTTTTGTTCGTCCCCTGAAACATTGCCTCATTTGTTTATTGAAACCGCAGGCTGGTGCCACTTTTTAATTTCTTGAAGGGTTTATTCTTTGGTTTGAGGGTTTTTTTTTGGGTCCAAGATATTCGAAGACCATCAAGAGGGTGTCAGTTGTGCAGAACGTTTTATTGGGCTCTGCCAAATTAGCTGATTGGCTGATGCGGTAGAAGAAGGCCTGTGATCGAGGGAACCAGAGTCCAGTAACAGCCTTAAAAGCACAGATTAAGACTCGCCTAAAAGTGGATTTGGTTTTATTTCCTTTCACTGGCAACTGGTGGGACTTTATTTCTAATTGGACGATAGGAGAATTTTCGTGTTCCAAAAACAACCATTGCGAGTTATCATTATTGTTATTATTATTATTACTGTTGTTATTATTGTTTTTATTGTTATTGATATATTATTATTAGTAGTAGTAGTAGTAGTAGTAGTATTTATTTATTTATTTATTTATTGTTTTCATAGAATCAGTTTGCTAATTAATGAATAAATGAATCTTATTTTCCTATCGGCTTTTCTCTTCATGGGTCGCCACAGTGAGTCAACCTTCTCCATCTAATCCTATTCTCTGTATCCTCCTCCCTCACACTAACTATCTTCATATCCTACCTCACTACACCCATAAATCTTCTCATGAATAAATTGATAAATCTCCAAATATTAAAAAAGTTTGTACCAATCCTTCACTGTCAACAAATATTCATCAAGCTGTCGAATGAAATTAGTTTTCCTGTGTTTTGATTTCATGCAACTCAATTTTTTTTTTTTTTTTTTAATTAAACGCAAAAATTAGAAATGATCAGGTAAAACAAACCACTGATAAAAGTCTCTCCAGCAATTAATCAAAATGTGAATAAACTACAATTTTTCATCCAAAGGAAAAGACTCCTAAAATGCAGTCCCTGGAGTCCCAAGATGCAGAACTGCAAACTTGATACAGAAATTTTGAAGCAAACCTCGAAGTTATGAAATGCTCAGACGCTGCTGTTTCCAAAGCTTCGGCTTGTTCACAGGACGGCCCCAATGTGACCATCTGTGATGCAGCAAATGGTCACCAGGGGGTGTCAGAGCCAAGACAAAGATTCTTCCACTGTAGCTATTATGTAATAAATATAAGCAACGGCATGTTTTTTTCTTTCAGAAGGAATATTGCTAAACAAAAAGTATAACAGTCAAGCAAAGCGGTGTTGGGAATACAGATACTCTTTCTTATGTCGTTTAGAAGTCATTTAACAGAAAGTTCTGAGCGTGGAAACTGTGGAATGTATGGAACGTGTCAGAGTAAGCAGGAGGTTGTGGATGGGGAAGAATATTCGCCACAAAACCAGCAACTGGGGTCTGAGACCCAGGAACCAAGTGTGCCAGGAAAAACAGTTGAAGGAAAACAAGCCAAGCCAGTGAACATTAAGAAAACAAGCGCAACTGAACCAGTTGAGTGCCGATCAAGTGATCAGAGCGAACTCGGAGCTGATCGGTCAAAAAGGGACCATCACTGGCAGAGAGATGAGGAACAGGTGAGGATGATAGCCCGGAACATCAGCCAGTGTTGCCAAATCAATGGCTTACAATGAACATGACCAGAAAGGGATGTGAAAACAACTGATTCCATGTGTTTTGTCTTCTGCCATGGAGGTAAATCTTAATTCAAGTAGAATTGTAAGCACTTGAAACGCACTCTGATCGGTAAGTGTCAATTGACAGATGGAGGTGGCTGCATATATATATATATATGTGTGTGTGTGTGTGTGTGTGTGTGTGTGTGTGTGTGTGTGTGTGTGTATGCATACATATATATATATGTATATATATACACATGTGTATATATATATATGTATCAGTGGTGGGCTGTCAGGGCCTGCATGGCCTTTGCTGCTGGCCTAAAAAATATCTGAATCTTAGACTGATTTGACTTATATTTTATCCATGAATACTTATTAAATAATTCCAAATGGTCTGCTTCCGTTCATAGCTGATTTCCTGGCTCTGCCGCTTCCAGACATGTATTTTCATATTACAGCATTTAACCAATTTTCAGACATTATTTGTTGCCCGACAGGGTCAAAGTTAAAGAAATCTGCCTCTTGCGAAAATATTCGTTGATGAAACTGCGGCTTCAACCAATCAGAATTTGAGTTGCGACACCAAGGCCTTCTAGAAGGGTACGGCAATGTCAGCGTGTCACAGGCAATTTGATTGGATCGTCAGAGAACGTACTAGCCAGAGCTAGCAGGCTGCATCTGTCGCGAGCTGCACAAACATATATAACTGTGTATAGTTTGTGTATCGTTAATGTAGTTGTTTTGACATAATTTGTCAACCCATGATGGCTGAAGGAAGAGAAGAAGTTGTTGTGGTTGCAGATTGATTGTCCAGGTAAGCCTGTAACGGCGAGAAAAAGGATTTGTCTGCTAACTATGAGCGGTACCTCTGGCTCACAGGCTCCGAGGAACACCGCAAATTTTATTGCTGAGAACGCTTGCTATTGGTGTTTGGAGCCACATCGGGTTTGTAAATCTGACTCGCATTACCAAGGCAGCAACAAGACACCGGAGCACCGCAGGACACTTAAAACCAAAGTGCTGTCCAAAACTTTCGGGGAAACCGGAGTGGATCAACAGTTGAGTGAGCAAGTGTGAAGGTAAAGAAAACTAGGAAAATCTTAAAAAGACTGCCTGAACCATTTTTTTTTTTGGCGAGCGGGAACTTTTATTTTGAGCACGCGATGAAAGCGCTGGATCGCCAGTTATCTGCGATATAACGGCTATTTATACCGAGCAAGAAAAATATAAACACGTTCTCGTACGTTGGGTTTCAACAGTGGAGACTACGCCCTGCGGATGTGAGATGAACCAGTCGGAAACACGTCGGGGTATTTATCGGGGCATTTTGGGGTTTTTCTAAAACGTGTCGGGAGGGGAGATTTAATGGAAAAAAAAAGGCACCGGAGAAATTTCTCTCTCACGTCAGTTGCAAGCGGTTGCCAAAGGAGTTTTCATATTAATTTTTTCCCGGGCCATTATCATGAAATGTTTCCAGCAGATCTACACCCTCTGCTCCACAAAGCAAACAATCCAGAGAAATAGAAGTTAATTCAGTTTGACCTTTTTACGAGATACACGCCGCGCCACGGATTGGTTTTGCCCACGCTGTCCGTCCTGTGTTTCCCCCGCAGTCCTTTGAAACTAATACGAAACCCGAGGAGGAGCGAGGAGGACAGTGACGAATTGCGCCGAGCGGGGTGTTGCTCGTTTGAACGCCTTATCTGGTGTCATGTTTGCAATGAACGTGAGATGCCGGGATGGCGGCGAGGTGAAAGCTTTTGTTCCGCAAAGAAGACAAACTTAAACATGCTGTCCGGTCATTTTGAGCGATTCCTCCAAATATTTAAAAAAGCGAACTGAATCCAAAATAGGATTTTGGCTGACGACATCAAAAGATGTTAGAATACTTTGAGCCCGATATGCCGATATTACTTCTTATTTTCTGAAAACATCAGGAATAACCAAAGAAATGGCGCCGTGAAACATCTAGAAACCCAGAGTCGGACGACCCGAGGGACTGGATGGCGTTAGCGGATTCAAAGTTTTGAGGAATAAAAGGAGTTGAGTATTATATCTGGGTTTTTAAAGGTGAGGAAAGGCTTTTTTACGGGTGAAGGTGGACAGCCTTAACTTCCTCTGTTGAATTTAAATGTAGAATTGACAATATTCCCTGAGTTTTTGACACCAGGTCTGATAAGGTGGGACGAGCTGTCAGGACCTTTTGAAATCCTACCGAGGGAGACTGAGAGACCAAATCACCAAAATTCCATATTTTCTATATTCCAGTGACAATCTAGCCCCTGGGTCAGTCTATGGCCTCGGGGGAGATAAAACCAGGTGTCATCGGGATATCAGCGACAGGAAAGGTGAGAATAGAATAGAACCGAGGATGGATCCCTGCGGAACACCACATCCGTCCAGAAGGTAGCTGCAGAGGAGAATGAAACCTTAACGTTAGAGTTATAGTGTAAATCATTTAAGGTCGCTGCCTTCAGTTACATCCATGTGGCAGGAGAAGGACTCTGGGAACATCCCGGTCAGTTGCATAAAAAATCAAGTTATCTGACGTCGACTCAGAGACACCCATCGGTCATCGTGAATCCCAACCACAGTTTACAAAACCTGTTTGAATATGATGGAATTGACCCGTCTACATTCTGATAAAAGAAGACCTTTCTGGAAGTTCTCTCCCTGCTCCTCAGGTGTCAAGCTTCACAGCAGACATGCTAAGTTGCTAAGACCTCCTGATAAAGTTCACAATTGATTTATCGGTATCCACATTTGCTCGCAAACGGGACGGTGTCTTGCAATGATGATATAGATGATGTAGTGTTGAAGGAGGTCCTGATCCTTGCACAAAGAAGCTCCCTTCGTACAAATAAAAGTAATGACTTGGCAAAGAAAAGAAGAAAAAAAAAAAAAAAAGAAACGGGGGGGAAAGAATATGAAACATTGACATCGGTGCTATTTTCAAAAGCTGTTAAAATGTTCCGGTGGCGGGGGAAAGTGTCCGTAGAAGGCATTATGATGCAGTTTTAATTACGCCAGCGGACAGAAAAGCTGAGCAGCGCTAGATTTGTCGTCCACGTTGATTTATAAACTGGAATCCGTTCAAATGCTGCGGTTGTTTGAAGTCTTATGGTGCTGCGGCTGCTTCATGGATCCCAGCGGAGGATCATTACATCCCGTCTTCATTCCAGATGATACAGTGTTTCCTCCAGTAATGGGGAGTCATCATAAGTTTTAGAGTCAAATGAAATGGCTTTAAAAGTACTACATTTAGAGCATTGCTGACATACTTACAGTAAGGAAAGTATCCCAACGGTTATGTTTAATAACAAGGAATCTGTTTAATGAAATTTAAATTATTGCTACAACTGGTGACATTCAGTCCCAGGCTAATTGTATTTAAGGGAAATTGGCTTGCTTTGCGGGTACACTTTGTGCACAATATTGAAATATTATAACATCGAGTCCTAAATATCTGAGGTAGGCTTTCTGTGAGCCAGAAGGCTGTGGAGCCAAGCTAGCCCATCTCCTGGAAACCCACGGTCGCTAGGATGTCAACATCCTTTCGCTAACAAACATTTGGTAACAGAGTAGTACTTTGTCAACTACCATCTAAAAGTAAACCAGGAGGGACTAGGAATCTCAGCAACAGTCTTTCTTGCTGGCACATGACATTTTAATTATAACAAATAACATTTAAAAAGTTGTGCGATGTGTGTCGCGCTTTATTTTAAAATGAGAACATTTTCTAATCTACCATGGTGAATTTGCAGGCAATGGATTCTGGGATCGACCCTGGACTGTGCAAGGGTTTGTGAGATTGTGGCATCTCAAAACAACCGTACAGGGTATCATTTTTTTCTTCATTCTTTCGATAAGAAGCTTTCGATGTGCATCTCTGTCAAATCTTATTGTGGCAACTGGACCTGGTTTCTCTACTTGAAGACATTTCACCTCTATTTAACCGGAGATGACCGAGAGCTTTTTCACGGAACAGATTCCCATTTGAACATTTTGCTCCAGTTAAAGGCATTTGAATTCAGGTATTTCCAAAACAGCCGATGGAAAACAATCACCATCAAAAGCATAACCCGTAAAAGTGACCTTGCATTTCTAGGCTCTCAATCCGAGGGCTTTGGGTTGTCCTTGGTACTTACAAATGGAACTAGAAATTCCTCTGTCACATTCGGTTATACATAGACGGTACAATATCACTGAAATGTGACCACTGCATTTAACTCATCATGGATTAACCAAATCATAAGTATAAAAGAGCTCACATTCAATCCTTGGCCTGGTTCTACGAGGAGCCTTTCTTTTTGAAAATGGGATTTTCGGCCTTGGTCACCTGTATCAGTGCCGAAAGCACCCGAAGGCGTTAAAATTCAAGACCCCATTGTTCCCGAGGTTAAAACCGCTAATTAACGGGATGAACAAAGTTCAAGGCATTTTCCATGAAGGGTGGGTATCATAATAATTATGAAAAGCAAACGAATTACATTCACGGGAAATTTTCCTTCCACAAATGTCCCCCAGGAAAAGAGAACCGCTGAAACTATAATAATCAGGCCAGGTGAAAGATCCTTTGACTTTAGATTAGTCCTTGCACCACACTAGTTTTTTGTTTTTTTACACTGCATTTCATGTCCAACTTCAACAATAAGCTGTTGATATGTTACAGTTTTTTTGTGTTTTGGATTCACAAATGCTAACGTTATTGTGCTAGTACTGGCTAACCTAGCATTGCCAGACTGTATGCTAAAGTGAACTGTTCTCCCGTTGCCCAGTTGGTTTTATCAACTATTTGGGGGCTGTTGCCTTGGATGTCATTGGCAAGAGCGGCAACCAATCAAATTGAAGGAACAAGTGCTACACAACCAATCAGAGGCCGAGCTCAAAAGAGAGTAACCAACCCAAGCGACAGAAGTTGGAATATCCAGATTGGACAGTGTAACATGTAAACATACATCAAACAGAAGCATATTCAAAAAGACAGAGTTTATTGATTTATGAAATGAAATCAACCACTTTGCCACATACCAGCGGACAATTTCTATATTTATTATCCCTCTGAAAATATGAAACACTGCATCAGACGATCTTACACTTCATTGGCCATGAACTCTCACAGTTATCTTGGGTCACGACCATCCAAGTCAGTCCTCCCATTGGTCCTCTGTTGGCAACAACATCCATCCATCCATCCATCGTCTGCCGCTTAGCCGCAGCAAAGCGGGAAAATAATATCCACCGATTCACCACGGTTCTTTAATTACCGGGTTACAGAGTTCATGATTGTTGAGGCAGAAAATAAGAGCTTTGAAAGTCTCACTGTTGTTGTTGAAAGAGCGCGAAACGGCAGAAACCGAGAAAGATCAGCCTCCCATCGGAGGGGTTGTGGGGGAACCCTTTTGATTTGTCTCCCTCAATCCAGCGATCGTGTATCATAAATAGAATCCCAGAGGGTGGTGGGGGGGGGTGTATATAAAAAAAAAAAAAAAAAAAAAAAAAAAAAGGTGGAGATGCAGACGGATCCCTGAGGCACCCCATTAAGCAAAGCTCAACAAGTATTGCTTAAATTTACAACGGTATCAAACGCACCACTGCCCCGGGATACGCTTTTAAAGTCTGAATGAATAGGATGCAGTCAGACCCGGGCCTGGAGGCACTGTAAGAAAATCGCATTTATAGCATCTCCTGTAGGCCGCAGAAGGTCCAGCAACACCTCCAGTCCATTCAGCCTCTTTGAAAACAAACACCGTGACGAACAGCTTTAATTCTTTCAGAATGGAATTTCCCAATATCTATCTGTTTACCGCCAGAGTTGAGATAAATAACACCAATAATCTAAGCGGTTTAGAACGTCGACTTTCAACACGCAAATTATTCCGCGAAGCGAATTAGCGTTCGATTGTCTTCGGTAGGTTTTAAATCCAAATAATGACGAATAACGACTCCCGACGACCGCTCCGATCCGGCGAGGCCTTGAGATGTCCTGTAATTTACAATCCCCGGCTAACGTGTACGGCACGGCGCTGTGGCGAGGAGGGGGTGGCATTCAAACCGGCTCATATCTTCCACCTCACGTCTGTAATTAAATACGCGATCCCTCGGAGAAAGTGAGGTTCTGGGTAATGAAAGGCCCTTCCTTTCTCTCTCCCTCTCACATCCTTCTTCCTTCCCGACCCCTCCAGCCAACCCACCGCCGCCACCAGACAAACTTTACATGGAATTTTAAAGCCTGCAAACTTCATCTCGGTAAGAACCAGCCAAGAACAGCGCTAAAAGGCGTGTAGGCGGGCGGAAGGAGGTGATGGAGATGTGGAGTGCACGGGGGAGGAGATGATGGGGGGGGGGTTGCTCAAGCGTTTCTTCAGGTGGACTAGTCTTGTCTTGATGATTCTGGCAGACAGAATGTAAAAGTGCATGTGGAGACACTGGAGACACAGCAAGGGAGCTGCTTTTCTATTTGTCGGTAATGGATGCAAGAGTGGACGGAACCCGACGGGTGCTGCGAGGCAGACAGACCCCCCCCACCACCACCACGGATGTAATTATTTTTATGTGTTAAGAAAAGTAGTTTTTTTTTTTTTTGTCCTTGAAGCAAGTTTGTTTTTGTTATTTTCCAGAATCCAGAACTCCTGGTAAATTCTCCTCCTTCTCCTTTGGGCTTTTCCCTTCAGGGGTTGTTGAGCCGCATTTTGTGATAAACGTCCAAAATGTAATAACTTTTTTCATTTCATTTTGTAATAAATAACATGGAACATGGAATTTATAGAATATTCTCTGTTAATGCAACCTTTGAATAGTGTACTAATAGTAATTGCTAAGTACTGCTATTAGGCTAATACAGCGATACTGATAATAGGCCTAGCTTTTACAAATACTTTAAAGTAAAATAAGATACAATTAACAAACAAATAAACTATGCTTTAGAATTGTTATTACATAATGCACCATGTTATTGCATTTCCTTGAGAATAAAAAAAAGTTGCAAGTGCATTTTGTAATAATCTTCTCAATATGTAATAACTTATTACATAATACGGCAACATTTATTACAAAATGCGTAGGGGCAGTTTATTACAAAATGTGGCTTTATTACAAAATGAAATGAAAAAGTTATGACATTTTGGACGTTTATTACAAAATGCACCGTTATTACAAAATGCGTCTCAACAGGGGTCGCCACAGCGAATCAACTTTCTCCATCTAACCCTTTTCTCTGGATCCTCCTTTCTCTCACTACGTCCATAAATCTTCTCTTTGGTCTTCCTCTAGACCTCTTGCCCGGCAGCTCCAATTCCAGCATCCGTCTACCGATATATTCCCTATCCCTCCTCTGTACACGACCCAACCGTCTCAATTTGGCTTCTCTGACCTTCTCTCCAAAACATTTAACATGTTTTGTCCCTCTGACGGACTCATTCCTGATCTTATCCGTCCCAAAGAGAACCTCAACATCTTCATCCCTGCTCTGCCTCCTGTCTTTTCGTCCACGTCACGCTTCCGGAACTCCTAGTAAATATATCCCACTACGACCTAAGAAAGCACATTTTAATAATAATTGAATAATTAACATATAAATAGTCATAAAAATCCTGACACTGATGTAAAAATAAATAGGTAAATTAATTAACAAATAATGCTCTACGCCGTAACATGGAATACACTGTGCAATCTGAACGGAGTTAATGAAGTTTTAAATGATTCGGGCCTCGCGGAGCCCCGGCCACCCGTATCACCGCCATATATCCAGTTTTATTGTCCAGCATGAACCCAGGATGAGTGTCACTTCACACACACATACACACACACACAACCACGCACACCGGCTCGTGCAATCCAGTCGGACGGGTCGTCTCGCAGTGGAGCTTTTACCTCAGGTTTCATTGCAGATTCATCATTTCAAGAAGCAGCTGGTTTATGACTCGTCCACACCGCTGTCAGCGCTTCCAGGCAGTGGTCATAACCATGTAATAATACTGTCTTAGCGCAGAGAAGCGCATCTTGCATTGCAGGCACAACGTAAAGAAAAAAATAGTAAAACAACGTGATAAAATTTGACTTTTTATATTAAAACGGGGAAGAAAGTAATTCTTTATTTGCTGCTTTGTGTGAAATAAAATGTTTTATAGGATGTATTTTCTTTTTTTTTTACAACTGCCTTTTTTAACTACATTCTTTTGTCCTGTTTTTTGTTTCGATTTCTTTATCGTGTCATTTATTGACGACCAGAGTCCTTTTTCACGATGCATTTTATTTTCATTTGTTTGTTTTCATTCTTCACATGCTAAGTAACACGTCGCACGTCCTGCTTTACCATCGAGCAGGAAGCGATTCTCAAATTGCCGTTTTGAAAGTATTTCAAAGGGTCATATTTTCAGGTGGTTACCCTCAGCATTAAAAGAAAGACAAAACAAAATGAAAACAAAACTTTTTTTTTTTTTCTGCAGGGAACTGGACGTTTTTTTCCCCCACGAACTGTCCCTGCATGTGCGCGATGCCCTATCTCTGCCGCCATCGGGGTTTGTGTGTGTTTGTGTGTCAACTAAAAGCCCAATAGGTGGGGAATATGTGTGTGTGTGTGTGTGTGTGTGTGTGTGTGTGTGTCTTTTCCCACCATCCCTCATGTGAGCGGCGTCAGACATTTCTTTGTGCACAAGCGCCGGCGGTTTCTCAAACCCGACTTGTTTTAAGTTTGAACTGTCAACCCTGTTAATGATCCGCGACCTCCTGTCTCCAGGCGCCCACACGCACGTGGTGCATGAGCAGGGCACTGACGCTCGAGGTTTGATTTTTTTTAAATTTTCTTTTAATACTTGGTTTATCTAGATTCACAGCTCTTGCTATCTACTGGAAAAGGGTCGTACATTTTTTCAACGGATTCTGAAAATGTTAAAAATGTAAAAAAAAAGGTTCAATCTTGTCTCTCTCTCATTCATTCACGATCTTATTATTGGACAGAACTGATTTTCCAATTTTTGACATTTTGGAAGCTAGCATAACACAGAAATAACATGTCATATGTTGCAAGTAAATGTTTTCAAGTACAATACTAATTATACAAATAAATATCTCAGATTAAATTAACAGCATGTAAAATAGGGGGCATGAATCCGTGTTTTCTGCTTTAACGAGAATGCAATCTGATTAAATCATAGTCCGATTGCTTTTAAAAAGATGGAAAAATATACTATATTTGAAACAGAATTGTCACTTTGTATTATTTCGCTAATTCTGTGGTCGTTTATATTTGCCAATTTCCATGATTTTTGCATGGCCTCAAACCTTTTTCTCTGTATTCTTATTGATTTCATTTTCTAGTTTTTTCTCTGATCTTCCTTTCTCTTGTTACAGACACTCTAATGTGTCCAACAGGTTTTCAGGATTTCTCCTCACAGCGTTTTAGATGTCAAAAACTCAAAGTATATATCTTTCCACCCTGTGGGGGTTCATGAATTAATCCATGTCTAATCTACAATTCATTTCGCACCTGCTTGTTTTTCTTCTACCACATCATTTGGATGTAGCCTGACTTCTCTTGTTTTTCCAGGTATTTACTTCATCCATAAATCAGTACTTGTATACTGTAAACAGTAAACTGTATACAATATACTGTATACGGTATAGTGCAGTGACGTGCAGTGAGACACTGACGTCGTCACAGTCAGATTTACAAACATATGAACCCAATGGAGTAGCTTATGCACGATTTTATTGGCAGCAGTTGACGTGTTTTGTTTAAAATATCATATCAGCATTCTTTACATATACAAACTGTAGCGTAGAAAAAACGCACATGTAAAAAAAACGTTATTATCTCTTACCTTTACTTATTAATGAAGTCCATGCGCCGCTCCTTCTGAAGCATCGCTAACTTGCTTGTAGAAGTCTTTTGTTTCTTTCTTCAGTTTTAAAAGTCTGTAACTGGAAATCACTGCCGGTGAAGACAGTCGTCCATGATCAGTCCTGTTCCGACTGTTTGTTTTGAGTTTTTTCGGTGCTGAGAATGACCGCTCCACCGATGTTGTCGTAGCCGGAACGGTGACCGCCGGCAGGAGCAACTTTGTCGCCTTAGAAACAGTTTGAATGAGATCCTTCTGGGCCAGAAGTTGAGAAGCTGCCCGGGAGATTTACATTCATCCCTCATCGTTTGTGAGCTATACAGCCCCATGAGATCGGCAAAAAATAGCTGGATGGCTGCACTTGACTTGCAAGCTGTTTACTGTAGCTTGCTACTGCTAATTCTATTTTTCTGTAGCCGAGTAGTGAGAAGGATCTCTGGGATCTGCGGTTCCCTTTTACCATGAGGCACCGTTACTGCGTGCCTCACTCAATTAGAAACAGGTAACAGATGTTGACGAAAAACATAACACACATCAGCTAAACTATAGAAAATGAGTTCATATATTGAAAGCGTTTTTTTTAATAGTGACATCCACAGAGACAGCAATACGCTCTCAGAGCATCGCATGCTACCACAGTTAGCAGAATCATTGTGTAATACATAGAGGGCTCATATATAAAAGGTAAATGTGATTTTTTTTTTTAAGCAATTTTGAAAAACATAAAATAAAAATGAAGTTAAGTGGAAAATAACTTTATAGTACAAATCAGTGAATAAATATAACCATTTAATTTATTTTTTCATTTTACATTTTTTTTTTCCATGATGACAGGTGAGGCCCGGCCTCCCCTGCCTCTACTGACTTCACTTCACTGGTATACTCTACACTGTATACTGTCACTCAAAGGCCACGAGTGATTGAATTATTCGTGTTCTGGTGCGTTGCAGATGTTTGGTTTCATCGGAGCCACTTAACCTCTGGACACTCCCCTCACACACTCGCCGCTTGAACTTAAATCAAGCATTTTTTTTTTTTTAACTTGCAGTAGTCACAATATTTGTAAAGAATTTAAATAGACCCTTTACCCCTGCATGCAGGCTTTTCCCTATTAGTCTTCTAATGGTCACATGTGATTCCGCGAGGGGTTTATTAGGCCAAACAGATACTTTCTATGTGTTGGGTTTAAACAAACAAAAAAAAAACCACACAGAACATTAAACTAGATAAAACAGTGATTTGTTCAATTGTCAACAAAAGCCATGCTGTTTTACGAAATCTGGCACTGTTGACTTTTTCCACTGCTATTAGGCGCCAGGGAGTCTCTAATGAATCAGAGTTAAAGGCTGAGACAAAATAGATAAAAATCAATTCAAATCTATTTTCATGCAGTCTTCTCCGCTTTGTACCCCGAGGCTACAGCGGTGATGCTCGCATTTACCAGAGGTTCTTTAACAGTCCGAAAATACTAAAAAGTCATCATTTCGTTTTTATTCGATGAAGTATCGATCCCGAATTCACAAGATAACCAGTTTCCCCTCTCCTCCTGGAGAATCCTCTGATCATACTCCGTGATATTGCCCGCCTGATTACCCCGCCATTACCCGAGGTTGGTTCAGAGCCGCCGCCGCCGCCGCCGCCAAGCGTGGCTGCACTGAGACCGCCTGCCTCTCCGCGCCCAGTGACTCACAATTAGCTCCATTCATGCAGCTGTCAGCATGCTAATCCTACCTCTTTTTTGATATAATTAAAGGAAAGGCTTTCACGGTGTTTACCCCAAAACACGATCAGATACTCGGGGAACGTCGATGAGCGGGAGCTTTGTGTTTGATCCCCTCCTCGGACGGCGTTGGGAGACGGGTCACCTGCGGCGCCGATCATCCGTCCCCCTCACCACCGCCGCCGCCGCCGCCGCCGCCACTTTTCACATCTGCTTCCCGCGTGACGATGCGGGTGTTGACTGAATAGTGACTCAACCCCGGCCCTCTATTTGTGCACGTGAATCGACTGCAAGCGCGTCGCTCCCAGAAGGTTTAATTCAGAAGCTTTGGGCCTGTTTGGGCAAAAGACCTTTTTTGAACGCCAAGCAAAGGTTTTGAAGGGAAGAGCGTCTCTTTATTAACCTCCGGCCACCGAGTCAGCATTTTCCGCAAATTATAACACCACGTCTCCAAGGTAAACAGAGACAGACTCGACATCCGGATGAAACTAACCTCTCGTCACCTTTTGATTTGAAGTAGACGTTGCAAAAATACGTCCTCGTATTTCACTAAATGCACCAAAAATTCAGTAAATATGTTTAAACTGCTTTCTCAGCTGGACGCCAAGAAACTTCTCATTTAGATCACGACACTGTGTGGGCTCTTCATGTTCACTTCATCAGTCCAAAAGCAGATTCATTGAAGAGTTGTCTCATCGAATGTCTCCGTATGAGACCTTGAGATTGACGGCCGAACCATTCAGGTTAAACCCTGCATCAGTTGCCTCTTTCCACATGGTAGGAAGGTTTTTGGAGTTACCAGAACCTTTTCGGGATCTTTCGTGCAGGAGAGGAACCGGGGTCCATTTCCTCAGTCCCTAGAACTATTCAAACTCCTCCTCCAAGAAGGAGTCTTTTTACAGTTCCACAAGGTGCGGATGTTTGGTGATTGGTAGAGCTCACCCTAGGGTACTGTGCTGCCCCATTTCTATAAACTATTGTGGTCACTGTTTGGAAAAAGGGAAAAATAAAAATTCGGGCCAAAATAAGACTCCCGTCAAATCCCCTTTCCCCACAACTGGACTTGAATTTCCCCAGCCCTCATTCGAGAGGCTTTACCAGGTCAAGTGGAGAAGCCTCATCCTGCCACCGGCCTCATCCAGGTCACCCTGACCTGTGGAGAACCTCTACAGACGAGTACGGACTTTGCTGACGGCTTGGTTTTTCACATGGTGAAAAGCAGCGCACGGAGAAAATGAAAACCCTTCAAACCGTTTCCATTTGATAATTATCGTTCCCGCCATGCAGAACATGAATACCGAGGCAACTTCTCCGTGTTGTCCATGTCATCTTCCTCTTCCTCACAGCGTTTGTTTTTTTCTTTTTAATATTGTCAAGATGCACCTCGCAGATGCTCGTGTCACAAAAGGCCCTACAGTGGTCCTGAAATGCTAAGCTAAAGGTTCTGGCAACCCGCGGCTCTTTCATCTTTACACTGCGGCTCCGAGTGGCTTGGGAAAATAAATTATAAATATTTAATCGACGTGTATTTCATTTGTGTCAATTCCTTTATTTAACTTTTAGTTCTGAGTTGGAAGATTATTGTGATCTTGAAATATTGAATAAAATTATATTTATTATTTTTCACTGCTCAAAATAACGTCACACTCGCGGAAGCCGGTTTACCCGCCAGCCAGTAAAGACCCGATTTGCAGATGCCGTGCGCAGAAGTTCAGGAGCAGAAGTCCCATAAACCAGGTAAAATGAATATTTATGAAGATATATTGCAAATGTTTATTTTTTATTGTTTACTGACACAGTGATTTTTTTCCGATTTATTTTTAAAATTCAGGTCAAGGCTTCACTACACGCTCTGAAAGCCCAACGCTCAAATTGAGTTCATTACATAAATAAAATTTAATTTTCTCCGTAATACTTTGTGAATATCAGGCGCAACACACTTCACACTTGTTTATACAAAGTATAAAGGAAATACAAAGCAATATATACAGTGGTCTTTATTTTAGACGTCAAAAAGTAATTGTTTTCTTTTGTTTTTCTTTTTGTTTTTCTTTTCTTTTCTTTTTCTTTTGTATGTGTTTTCTTTTCCGAGGAAACCGGGTCCAAACGGCTCTTTGGGTGTTAAGGGTTGCCGACCCCTGACCTTGAACAAAATTTTTTTTAAGAATGTTTCCATCTGAAAGTGAGTGATGTCAGCCGGGATCGACGCATACAGGAAGAATTTATATTTCTTTTTAGTTCTTATTCCATTTCTTGAAGCTGCAGGTGTGTGATGATGTCAATAAATGTGAATCCTCAGAGTTCTACATTTATTGTGCCTCTATTTAACATGTAACAGACACTCATCCGCCCTGAACGCTTGGATTCAGATAACTTGTTTCGGACTCTCAAATGTCAAACCGCCATCATTATCCTTGCTTTGTGTCTGCGCCCGACACCCCTCTAAAAAATCTTAAACATGTTTTGTTTTGATTTTTTCGATTTGAAGGATATATGGGAGCGTGTCCCTCGTGTTGTACCATCATCAAACTAGTCACAGAATTAGTTTGAAATTGAAACTAAAAAATAGGCTGAAATTGGCTCTAAGCAGCGAATCACTTGTCAGAATGAGAAGAGTAGGAACATAAAAATGTGAAGGTGAACATGAATTCACATGATGACACCAAGATAACCTTTTAAATGTCTCCTTAAATGACAGAGAAGCCGTCATATGCTAACGTTAACTAGCGTGATTGGTTCCCGGAGTCCATCGGTGCAGTCGGTTCTTTGTAAGCGAACAAAACATCAGAATTGGGTCCTTTAACACAGAATTAACTCTTGAGTAAAATTGTAAAACTTCATTAAGACCCCTGATCCCACGGCGGCCCGCTTCAGGTTACCATCAAAATAGTTTATGGGCTGGGAAAAAAAAAAAAGCTGTCAGGGGGAATAAATGAAAGTTGTTCAGTGAAACTTGAGATGGAAGAAAAGGTTTTCCGTCAGATGTGACTGAACAATAACCTCTGCTCGCGTCGCCCCCGAGGCAGAAGCTCCAAAACACATTGGGTAGAAGAGTCAGAGATAGGGGTGTGTTTTTTGAACCCCCCCCTCCCCGGCACCACCACCGACACACACACACACAGGTGTCCCCCAGCTGATTTATCCGTCACCTCACCGCTGTCGGACGGCGGCGGCGGCGGCGGCGGCGGCGGCTCCGGGTCTGCGGGATCACACGGCCTTGTTTTCCACATTCCTCTGGCAGACTCGGCCGGGTTTGATTGACACCTGTGGCCAGTGACTCACAGGTACAGGCTTCAATTCAAGCCCCCACCTCCCGAACAGCAACTCCCACTTCATCTACACCCCGCAGCAGCGAGCTGCCCTCACAAAAGACGACCTCCGAGGGCAGTAAGCTAATCTGACAGCTGACTATCCAGCGTTTCGCCCTCAGCCGTCCCAACACCCGCTTTGAATTCCTTCCCCTCGTCGCCCGCTGCCTCCCTACCCGTCCTCCCTTCTTATGTCTTTTCCATCCCCGCTTTGCCACTCACTTTGGGTTTTTTTTTGTTTTTTTTTTACCCCTGTCCTCTCTCGCCTCATCTCGTCCGTCTTTTCATGTCTTTTCCAGCAATGTCGATGCGCACGGGGTGAAAATTTAGATCAGCCCTCACAGAAGGAAACCAGAAAATAATGTGTCGCCTGTCCGTCTAAAGGGACGCATAGAAATCTGAGTCATTCACGCTCTCATTACATGACATTACATTACATTACATTACATTGCAGTAGAGTTATTTGGCAGATGCATTTATCCAAAGCAATTTACAAGAAGTGCAATTCAGTCACTGACTATCCGACGACCAGAAGTCAAAAGTGACCAATCAACCAAATAGCCATCTCAGAACCATATACATTTATACATTCATTTCATCCGAATTTCTTTCTTTCTTTTGGCAGGCAGGTTGGGGGCTAAGTGCGGTTAGTAGGGTAGCGCTTGGTGAAGAGGTATGTTTTCAGCTCACGGCGAAAGATGGGCAGCGACCCCGCAGTTTGGACTTTTTTTGGGAGTTCGTTACACCACCGAGGAGCCGAGATCGAGAAGAGCCGAGACCGGTTTGATCGCCAGCCGGGGGATCTGAGCGATGGGGTGGACGGTCACCGAGAGGTGGCAGATCGGAGGGGACGGGTTTGGACATGCGGCTCGACCTCATCCTGGAGATAATGGCGGTCCCATTCATCGCCCGGTAGGCGAACACCAGGGACTTGGACTTGATGCAGGCGGCTACCAGGAGCCGGTGAAGGGACATAAGAAGGGGAGTTGTGTGGGAGAATTTGGGACGATTGAACACCAGGTGAGCTGCCGCTTTCTGAAAAAGCTCCAGAGGCCTGATGGTCTCCGCTGGGGCACCGGCAAGGAGGGAGTTGCAGTAGTCCAGACAAGAGATGACAAGAGCCTAGATGGGTATCTGCGCCGTATCCTCAGTGAGGAATCTGTGGATCTTCCTGATGTTGTAAAGGTTGCTTTTATTTATACATTCAATTTGGAGTGTTCAGTTAAACTACTGAGTCTTTGTAGTGTTGAACCGTCTTCTCTAATAGGATTCAAACCACAGCAACCTTCTCTCTGTGAGGCAGACGCCAATCATCGTGCCGCCAGAGAGGAAACTAAACGCGTCTCTTACGAACGACCGAAAAAAAACAAGGCGTGAAAGACGGAAGTTTATTTAAGTCGGGCAGGATTCGAGCGACGGGAGCTGATTGATCAGAAGCAGGAAGCGTCCGTGCACTGAGACGTGATCATGTGGGAGGGAATCCCAACAAAAACAGGAAGTAGAAAACAAGATGTTTCAAAAAGTAAGAGGGGAAATTAGCATGAATGACCAGCAACCCGTGGAGGAAAAATGAAACTATAGATACCGTAAATATTTGACCAAAAGAAACAAGAAATTTTCATAAATCCTATACATTTTTTTTCCTTATTTTGAAATTAAGAGACGTTAAATAGATATTATCTGGCAACCTGGCTGAATCCGTAGCAAATGCTAACCCAAGCCTGAAGCTGTCTTCATTTGGAATCTCATAGATGAAAGTAAAAGAGAAAAAAAAATAAATAAATGAATGAATTTATTGGTGAATGTATTCATTTTAAAAATCAATCTTGTCCCTGCCACGGGATATTTTCCGGAATCAAGCATCTGTTCCATGCCGATAACAATGACCGAGTCAATAATACGGTAATTAGCATGACAAGTTCGGCTATTCCTTTTTTTTTTTTTCTCATCTAAATTTAAAGTTTTGTCCAACTCAGGATTATTGCATCCCCAAAAGGCCGCTGAGAAACATGAAATGACAAACATTTTGGCCTGAACCGGCCTCTTGGGTGATAAACTTGTGCCGGTCTTAGATGCGGCCAATTCTGGCTTTTACAGTCCAAAAATGTGCCCTGAATCCTCCCACACGGGAAGGATTATTCCCACACAGGAAGCCGTTCTTCTGATTCTTGCCCGATGATGAATTAAAAGCAGACATACGAGCTCTTGTGATACTTTCCTTCCCGCTGTTCGATTTTCAGACAGCTGTAAATTTAATCTTTGTGCTCAACGCCGCTCAAATATTTCTGTTCCCCCTTCCCTAATCAGGACGGGATTACCAACAACATACATCATGAATCCACCTGTCGTGTAAAACTCGTTAAAATTCATCATATCCCTCCGGCGGGAGGACGGATTACCGGATTTGGAAGACCGGATTTGTCTTTTGGCCGTCACACCTGTGATCCGCTGGAAGTTGGACGCCTGCCGGACAACTTATAGGCTTCGCTTTAACTTTACACTTAGCTTTTATGTGCTATTTTGTTTTATAGGTCATTTGCCACACGGCTGTGTTTCATGGCCAAAACTTGGATACATTTTAAATATTAGTGCGGGCGGATGTAGGAAACATTAATTACTGCAGAATTTCCTTTTTTCGACCCGATCGTGGTGCAGAAAGGACTTTCGTCGGACAAAAACCTTCCTCCCGCGAGATCCATCACCCACTGCAGACTGAAATGTTACACTCTTCAAACTATGGAAAAATCCATCGAGTTATTCATCCAGAACAATGAGATTAATGTAGCAGACAGAGGTGTTGGCAGATTAGGAGACTATAAGTAGAAACAATCTTATTTGCACAACAAACTGTAGAATTTGATCCATCTAATTTAACAGATTCAGGTATATTTTGCCCATAAAACATTACTCAATTGCACGTAAATGCGTCATATTATTATCATTTCTGGATTATTCGTCATTTATCAGGTGTGTAAATGCATGATTATGACCTAAAGTATCTGTTTTCCACTGCAACAAAAGTGATAATCCAGTTTTAAGGTCATTGATTTTTTTTTTTTTCATCTAAAAATTATTTGGTTGATTGTGACTTCTACACTATAGAAGCCAATATCCAATTATGAAAAAGTCAAAACAATGACATTTTCGCATTCACACCTATATTTGTGCACGCACACAGCTTTATCTGATTTGTTTGCTAAAAAAAAAAGTGGAGTAAACTTACAAATGAACTTTTCTTGAAACCGCATCAAAACAAATCTCATGACTATGATTGAATCCTGTATTACACCTTTTCACAACATCACAACACCAACGCGCACGTCTGAAATCTGGAATTACTGCCCACTTACTCGCAGCGCTGGGATTATTGCGTGCCAATAAACCCAGTCGGTATTTCCCTTCGAGGCAAAAGACTTTTGAAACTCAAACAAAGGAAATGTATGTAATTTATGGCCGAATTTGAATAAAGTTTGCGTTGATTCTTCCTTGTTGAGGAAGGAGCCGAAGTGTTGGTTGAATAATAATTCATTCATTCATTCATTCAAACCAACTGACAATTTAGATTTTGATGAATTTACTGAGAGTTTTTGGGCTGCAAGACTGAGAACTTGGAGAAAACCCAGGCAGATACAGGGAGAACATGGAGGATCTACGCAGAAGGAAACCACACAAGCATGGAGGAGAACATGCGGGTCATTATCTTGATTCTAAAATTGGTGGAACAAGATTTCGCTTGAGATTTTTTTTTCTTTTTGCCTCGAGGCAGAAAACAGGCTGAATTAACCCTGGCGGTTTCAAAACAGACTCTTTCTCTCAACGTTCCTATCTTTTATTCATCCTTTGACTTAACGTTGTGTTGAGATCTCTTCACTTTTCTTTGCGGCCGCTTTATTTTTTCATCTTCTCCATCCAGATGACCCGCTGACTGCTTTTCAAGGCGCGGACATCTAATCCCATTTCGGACACCGGATTAAAAAAATATTAGATTAAAATTGAAAACGCGGAACATTGCTTCATAAGAGCTTCGAAAGAGGCCCCTCCTTCGCCCATCAGAGCCGGCATAAACCTGTCCGGTCCCTTGTCCTACCTTAACCCGGGCAGGAAGTTAATCTGTGGGAAAGGAGGAAGAGAAACCACAGAGAGTTTGAGAGAAAGAGTGAAGGCGAAACCCTTCCGGAGGCCGACTCGCCTCATTGGATAGTTCTACCCTGAAATAAACCCCAAATAAATACCACTGTATTCTTAAAACCAATCAGATCAACACTGGTATGTTTTTTTTTTTTTCAAAAATCATATCAGTTGTGATACTTTAGCGACTCACTGGCTCCCTTCTAATCTAAGGTGAGAGAGAATTTATATTTTTTCATTCTGCTGAAATCTAAATCACATTTCATGCGTGTGGATTATTTAGATGAAGCTAAATTTAAATTTAATGTTGTGCACGAAGACAGTTTCATTTGGATATTTGACATCCATGTACAGGGCGCAATTATTACATTAACCCAGTGCTTCTCAATTATGAATTAATATTAATATTAATTAATTAATTGTATTAATTTTATAATTAATTATATTATTGATATATTAATTAATACACAATATATATAATTATAGATATAACATATAATTACATAAAAATTATAATTAATATATAATTAATATATTAATTATATGATTAATTATAATTAATTATAACTAGCAAAACGAAAACAATTCACGCCCCCTTCACCCTCTGCTGCGATTATAAACAATATCATTTGTCTATAAAAAGTACACCTCTGCATACAATTTAAAATTGATTAATTAATTGCATTTCAATTAATACAATTTTATTGATATTATTTTTAGGCTGTAACAGACAAGATTGTAAGTGTTAAGTCTCCTCATCTTCTGTAGTGACAGTGAAGCCAAGCGCTACAAACGCTTCATTATATTTCCTCATCTTAGCTTTCAGGTGACGTTCTTTTGTCACATTATCTTTGTCTCTCTCCGCCTTTCTTTTCATCCCTGTTTAAATAAAATTCATGTTGTCTCTTTAGGATTTGTTTACTGCACTTCGTATCACCTGCTCAGTGCAAAAAATGAAACCCTACACCACAGCGTTAATACTCCCAGCGTACACTTTGACAATGAGAGCGTCACCGCCAACTACTGCAGTGGATGTGCAATTACACTTTATTCTAGTACGGCAAAAAAAAGGCATGTTCCTCAGCGTCTCACGCGCCCCCCTGGCATCACCCCACTATTTGAGAAGGACTGCATAAACAAAACAATTCTCGAGACTTACTCATTTAAATAATAATAAAGACGGTCATAGAGAAGCGTTCTTCTTCCGCAGGTAGATCGGGATGCTTTCGATGGAGGTTGACGACAGAGTGGACATGACTGAGCATCTGGTGTCTCACGGTGAAGGTACAGCCGACCACGCACGAACCGGATGCACAGTTTCAAACACGGAGTTGGGTTTCTCCAGTCGGGCACGTTCATTTCTATACAAAAAACAAAACAAACAAAAACAAAGGGCTTCCCATAAACAGGAGGCTCACATCACCCGGTCCTGTCTATCGGCGTCTTCTAGATGTCTGACCGAGGTTGTTCGAAATCAAGAAAAGAAACAGGAGATGGGTTTGTCAGTGCTCTGAGGAAATCTGGTTGTAATGTTGCCGAACATCCTGATGGTGTGGCGCAGCCGACCTTTGACCTCTTACACGGACACTTGCATTAATTTCTTTTTCAGCTGTTAAGTAAGGTCACAGTTACCTTAATCCTTCACCATTGTCTATTTCAGGGGTCGGCAACCCGCGGCTCTGACTGGCAGGGGAAAATCAATGATAAAAATTTAGTTGAAGTGTATTTCATTTGTGTTAATTCCTTTTTTTTAACTTTTAGTTCTAAGTTGGAAGATTATTGTGATCTTGAAATATTAAATAAAATTATGTTTATTATTTCTCGCCGCTCAAAATAACGTCACACTCGCGGAAGCCGGTATACCCGCCGGCCGGTAAAGTCCCGATTTGCAGATGCTGTGCGCAGAAGTCCAGGAGCAGAAGTCCCATAAACCCGGTAAAATAAATATTTATGAGGATATTTTGCAAATATTTATTCTTTATTGTTTACTGACACAGTGATTTTTTTTCCCAATTTATTTTTAAAATTCAGGTCAAGCTACACGCTCTGAAAGCCCAAAGCTCAAAATGAGTTCATTACATAAATAAAATTTCATTTTCTCCGTAATACTTTGTGAATTTCAGAAGCAACACACTACACACTTGTTTATACAAAGTGTAAAGGTAATAAAAAGCAATACATACAGCGGCACCTTTATTTTAGACGTTGAAAAGTAATCGCGGCTCCCAGTGTTTTCTTTTCCGAGGAAACCGGGTCCAAATGGCTCTTTGGGTGTTACGGGTTGCCGATCCCTGGTCTATTTGATCATTTCTTGAGGCCCAACGGACACTTACTCAGACAAATTTGGGTAGGCTTTCAAGTCATGTGCATAATTCATAAATGCCCACACAAAAATATCAATATCATTTCCTGTGATTTAGCAAGCATCAGGAGGAGAAACACCTTCCTTAGGCGTGCGACTCTGTGCCTGGGTGTCTTGTGTGTTGCCCTTTTGGCCGGGAACGTTGCACAGTTAATCCACTGTAAGCCATTTCGTTCTGTCATTGAAGGAACTTTTTTAAAATTTTCCACTCCTGTTTTGAAAGTTATGCGATTAACAGGGTTTTTTTTTTTTTTTTTTTTTCCTTTTCTGGGGTGGGGGGTGGGGTGGGATTTGACAGCTGTTCGCCCAACGTCGGACTCGTCGCCACAAGCCGGAGGCCGTGGAGAGGAGCTGAAGGCCACAAGCCACAAGCCGGAGGCCGTGGAGGGGAACCTTACGGAGCACAAAAACCGGCTATGCGGCGGCGTGCAGATGGAGGAGGATCAGACTCAGCTCGACCCCTGGAACGCGAGAAAGCACGACGAAGCATCGCGCGGAAAACTTGATGGTCCGAAGAGCCGATGCGAGAATGAGACGGCGAACGAGGAGCGGGTGCGGGCCAGTAATATGGCCTCGCAGAAAGAAAAGGAACAACTAAGGAGCCTCCTGACGTCCGTGGCGACAAGCAGGGATGGTTTACAGAGAGATTACGACACGCTGAAACGAGACCAGAACCGGCTGTTGGGCAATTTGTCGGCGATGATGATGGACAAGGAGCGGCTGGAGGGAAATTACAGCGCATTGAGGCTGAGGGAAAATCTGCTCCAGATCAGCTACGATGAGCTGAGAGAGGAAAAATCCCGAGTTGAAAGCGGTTTGGACGCCCTGAAGACGGAACATGAGCGGCTGCGGGCCAATTATAGCCGTTTGACAGCAGACAGGAACCGCTTACTGAAGAAGGTGGACAAGATGGCCGACAAGACCAGAGGTAAGGATCTGGTCATCTCTGGGAGTCGGGTTCTTTCTCCTCTGAATCCCGATCTGGATTCTTGGACTCTGCAGATATGTCCTGCGAGAACGGCTGGAGGAAATTCGACATTAGCTGCTACTTCGTATCCAAGACCAAGAAGAACTGGACGGAGAGCAGGAGGGATTGTCTGAGCAGGAGGGCAGACCTGGTGGTCATCAATAGCTGGGAGGAGCAGGTTGGACAGAGGTGGAACTGGGGGGCAAAAAGAAAGAAATAAGAAAGGAATGACGAAAAGAAAAACACTGACAAACTGCTAAAGCCAATTAAGATCCTGGCTATTTGGACGCAAAGTGTCCGTCACTCTCTGGTTCCACCTGTGGGATCGTAACAAACATAAATACAAATATTGCTTTTGTTTCTTTTCGCATCCATTTTTCTTCTGTCGTCTCTCCGTCAGGCTTTCGTCAACGGGATGCTGAGATTCAACAGCAATGCCTGGATTGGACTGACAGACCTTCTGGAGGAGGGCGCTTGGATGTGGGTGGACCAGACACCCGTCACCATAGAGTGAGTGACGCCAACAGAGGCGAGCCAACTGTCAGACCAGGTTTCCACGGTGACGGAAGGCATTCGTTTCGTCCCACGAACATGATCGTCTGCAAACATGTAACATATTTCCAGTTTCCAACGCGGCAATGCAAACGTATCGAGTTCCCATCAGAGGCTACCATTAAATGATAAACCGAATTTTTTTATTTTTTACAAATTCCCTTTTGTAAAGATAGAAAAAAATGATTGTGCCATAAAGGGACTGATCTGAAAAATTGACACAACTGTAATTTTTTAAACTTCAACAACATTCTGTAATCTGTATAATCTGTTTTTTTTTTTGTTTTTTTGTTTTTTTTTAAATGCAAGAGTACTACATGTTAGCATGGCTGCTTCTTCATCTCTCTGTCTGAAGCCTCCTCTGGTTCTCCTCTTGCTCTGCGTCACAGTAAGCCACAGACTGAGCCCGCAAGTACACCATCGAAGTTTGTGCATAGGTGTCAAACTCTGGACCGCGGGCCAGATTTGGCCCGTACTGTAATTATATTTGGCCCGCAAAGCCGTACCAAGTGACTATTAGAGCTGGCCAGCCAGGATAGTCTACAGTGCATGTACCGCTAATTCTACAAATCCCAGAATTTTCTGCTGGTGTTTTGGCACGAAAATCACAACAGGACCCATAAACGCCCTCTCCTCTGAAGAGTAGTCATAGCGACCTTATGCTAATACTGGCACCCAGCTGCTTAGGCAGAAAACAGGATTTCGCATGTGTGCAGTTGTAAGTTATATATTGTAATAGTATCGAACTATGCTGTTCCATATTTCCTTTTTAAGCAAAACTTGTTTGGGTCTATATGAAAGGGTTCATTGTTATATCTGGAGGAAGATTTTTTTTCAATAAATATCAATGTTGGCCCGTGACTTTGTCCCAGTTTTGAATTTTGGCTGCTGTGTATTTGAGTTTGACACCCCTGGTCTAGTGCTGAGTACACAACAGCATCGCCGTGTTATGACGACCCTGCCTCGAGGTGATGAAGAAGAAACCCCTTCATTTAGTCACATTTGTATATATGGCACAACATCAGCCAACTTTGTCCTCTTTATTTTACTAACTTAACAAAGCAGCCCTGGGGAGCAGTTAGGGGTTACTTATCTTGCTCAACAACACTTCAACAGGCTAGAAGGAGCTGGAGATTGAGGAGGTTCTGTGACCTAATGGAAAATCACCCTAGTTTAGCCGGACCGTGTCACGAAAAGCGCGAATACCCTTTGCAAGGTTGAAAGAAATGTATCAACATATGTGTGTGTATCCTTTTGCAACATCAGGTTCTGGCAGCCTGGGCAGCCCAACAACAGCTACAAGGATCAGGACTGTGGAGAAACAGTAGAGGACTCCAGCGGGGGCCCCGGGCAGTGGAACGATGACGGCTGTTTCGCTGTGCAGTTCTGGGTCTGTGAGAAATAACTTGACCGTTTTTTATGATTTTATTAAAAAAAAAAAAAAAAAAAAATCTTGGATTTTTTTTTTGTTCCTGCTGTTGTTCTGAATACAGAAACTATAGTCAATGGTGAATACGATAAGATAAAATCACATTAAAAAATGTTTCTGCTGCTGTAATTAAGAACAGGGACTGAACTGACACAATGTTGTTTTATTATTATTATTCGTAGTAGTAGACTCATTTTATTAGTGTTATTAATATATCAAATTGGAAAGTTAATGTAAAATAAAATGTAAACAATGGAAACAAGTAGCTCAAGTATGTCTAATACATAAAATTGATAAATGCTACATAATGATAATTGAATTTACTGTAGATCATCACACACAGATGTATGTGTATATATATGTATATATGTATATATGTATATATGTTGAAGTGCCTGTCTAAAGTCAGTGGGACCAAACACACCAAACCCTGCAGGTCTGACTCGTACTTCAATGATTTCATGATAGCAGAGACATATCTGTATTTTATTGTAAAGAAGTCTGGTAATAGTAGTTAGAGGGCCCACCGTGGAAAGTACCATTTGAGAAAGAAAAGAAAAATGACATAAATAATGCCTGAATGCCATAAATGTTCTGCAGATGGTCATTAAAGGAGCTTAACTGATATTTGATAATGTGATATTTAAAGTAGCTGCAAAGCTGACTATTTGGATTTTTCCTTTTTCGATGGCGCAACGATCTTTTTATATACATTTTTTTTGTTTGTTTGTTTGTTTGTTTTACCATTCCATCTCTAGAATCCGTCCTAATGACAACAACTGATTCCCAGAAGGAATATCACAATTCTGGGTTGTGTACTGAAGAGAGTAAGTTTTTTTTTTTCGAACATAAACATATCAATTGTTGTTCTTTTGAGCACAGGCTAACGTGAATATGATGCAGTTTCAGGACTGCAGGCTGAGGACAGTCGGTCTGATGTACGCTAAAAAAAAAAAAAAAAACACATCAATATTTCAGTGGAATAGAGGAATAATATGAAATTGGCCTTTTAATCGTCCACAGCGGGGATATTTAATTCAAGAACAACATGAGACGTCCATCGCATGAATTTTGTTTTTATATTTTTATTTATTTTTATTTTCGCCCTCCCACCCCCACCATCACCACCTTGCTGTTACCAGGGTGACCGTTCGGTTCCATCCCCACTTTCCAAGTTTTTAGCGTGTAACTCGGCATATTGACATAATCCGACAGTGACCGGGAAACCACTGAAGTCTTCGCATGTAAAACGTGTATTATTAATCATTTACTGTTAAATTATGCATCGTTGTTACAACTGCAAACAAAATCAGTAAACTTACTTTTTGCAAACATGACAGCTGGGATACATTTTAGCAGCCCTGCAACCCTGAATGCAGGATAAGCAGTATAGATAATGAATGAATTGATGTGTGCATGTTTGTGCAAGTGTGTTTGTGTGTGTGTGTGTTTGTGTGTGTGTGCACTGTTGGTTAAATTTTAATTTCTGTTTGTTTATAATTTACAAGCTCAGCTAGGATCCCCCACTCCATCAAATGCATAGGTTAGAAAAAAATAAAGTGGGATCCACCACCGCTTCTCACCTTTAACACCAACGCCGGGATTAAATTTGCAGTTTGAGGATATTAAACAACTCAATTAAAGCTGACAGACTCCATCGGCTTGCTGCATGTTTTAGAAGACGGGTCGGAAGATGGCGGCCGGAAGATGTGTGTTCTACGCCCGGCCTGCGATGAATAAGTTCAATCAGCAGGCAGGGAGGGAATTACAGGGGCCAACACATTTTTGTCAGCTGAAATGAATCACCAAGGAAAAAAATGGCGTGGTTAAAGCTAAAAATTGCATGCGTTAAATTACTGGTGAGTGAAGATGCCGCCACTCAATTCAGCGATTGAAGTTCTATGGTTTAAGATATATTTCACCACAAAGTTGAAAAAAACAAAACGATGGAGTGATCCTTAGGCTACGCTATTTATCAAGTCCTGGAGATCCACAGGACATCGGTGCCATTGCACTAAAAAAAAGCTAACATGGTGTCAAATTATGTGATGCTTCCACACCTTGTGGTTTCAGATTGGATTCACCCATTCACACACACACACACTCACACACCAGTGGCGGCAAAGCTGTCATGCAAGGCACTAACTACGACATCAGGAGCAACTCGGATTTCAGCGTCTTCGAATTGCCCGGCAGGAGAAATAAGGATTTGAACCGCCAATCTTCTAATTGGAGGGAAATCCGTGCTTCCATCTGAGCCGCCCCGAAACTTACTTGTCCTCTGTCATTTGGAAAATAGAAAAAAAAAAAAATATGAGGTATTATCATCACCGGCGCTCCAAAAGCAGGAAAAAAAAATAGTAGGATTTTTAACTGTTCATTTAATTTATATGTATTCATTATGTCATTATTTTGATTTGATAGATTAATAAAAAAAAGTTTAAAGATACCTGAAAATGAAATGAGAAACAGCCTTAATATTATGAAATCATAAAGTAGTAAAAAATAATCAAAAAAATAGTTGGATTGATAACTGTCTACATATTTAATTTGTATTTATTATTTATTTATTTTGATTTGATAGATAAAAAAATAAAGGGATATATGAAAATGAAAATAGAAACAGCCTTAATATCAAATAATCATAAAGTATTAAAAAATAACAAAAAAAAGTAGCAGGATTGTTAACCGTTTACATATTTTATTTGTATTTATTGTTATTTATTTTGATTTGATAGATTAAAAAAAAAGTTTAACGATAGTTGAAAATGAAATCAGAAATAGCCTTGATATAAAATAATCATAAAGTATTGAAAAGAAAAATAGCAGGATTGTTAACTGCTTACTCATTTTAATTGCACTTAGGATTTGTTTATTTTGATTTGATAGATTAAAAAAAGATATATCAAAATGAAATTAGAATATAACGTTAAATTAATATTTTTAATATATATTTAATATTATATATTATTAATATTAAATCATCACAAAGTAGTAAAAAATAATCAAAAAAAATTCTCCTGTGGTTTGTTGACATGATCCATGTCAAAGCACAGTATAATCTGACCCCGCCATCAGCATCCCTTCCACTTCTCACTCAACCTTGTATCGAGACGCTGTCATTTGGTCGTTGTTTTGACTAAAGTGGCTCGGATTCCCTCTGAGGAGACATAACTCTCTCTGACATCCTGGAACCTCAAGGGAAAGCCTCGAGTCCGTTCTTTACAAAACAACAACGTCCCGCCTTGCCGGCGATAAACGCAAATGAAAAAAAAAAAAGAAAAGGAAAACTGTTGAGCGTTTGAAAAACAGGGTTATTGATAGTCCTCTCGCACAAACTCCGCCACAAGGGGAGCTTTTGTTTTGCAGCTCGGATCACAACAGCTCAGGAGACGGACCAGCGGGAGGCCTATCAGCACAGAGTGTCAGTTAACACACCGTCATAATAAGAACTCCGACCTTAACAGCCCTCTTTCAGTCGCAGTTCGTGCCGTTGAATCGGTTTCGAGACCTCAATGTTTTCTTTCCGGCGGGTTGGGGTTAAGGGTTTGTTTTTATTTATTTTTTGTTTCAGGGGCGGCGATAAAATAGAGCATCTTCCGCCCCGATCAATACAGATGCTCCTTTTGTTTTGTTTTGTGAAACCTTGTCCAAGTCTGATCCTCCGTTAGCTGGAAATCTACTTCCTGTCACGACAACACTTGTTTCCTCCGTCTTTCATTCATTTCGCCCGTGGTAAAAGCAGCGCACGACATTAAACAAGAGTAATATTTGACTAATTTCACCAGTATAATAATAAAAAAGGACATTTGACTGTATTTGCTTATAATTTGTTCATGATTTTTTGATGTTTTTTTTTTTTTTTTATTACATGATTAAACTCCCTTATACTGCAAGCTTTTCATTGGCTGCCTAACCGCACGTCTTTTGCTGCGTTCACATGAAATCTGTCCTGCAAAAAATGGATGACGCCTTCAGGACAACGTGGGGAAAAAAAGGACTGTGGTAAGGCAGCCGTATAAGAGGAAACCAGCGCAAATAACATAAATGAAGATATTTTGCGATGACAATTCGTCACCTGGCTCCTGGCCACTAAAATGCCACCTGGTTTTTCAACCTTATTACATGTGAATGTGACAGAGAAGATAACTTCCATGTGTTTGACATGAGAAGTAAACAAAATACAAAATGTGATGTAATGGGACATTGTTCAGTACCGCGGTATTTTTACTAATTTCCTTTTTTAGCTAAATGCTGTTCTTATGCTAATTTTTTTCTAGAACTTAAACTACATTCCCCTATGAAACAACTGAAAATGGATTAATTGTTGTGTGGTGGATTTGCAAGAGTTAATCCATTCCTGACTAACCAAAACAAAAGCCTTCAAGTCATTCAATGCTCTGTATAGCCTAGAAACCTTATTTTCTCTACTGAGGACTCTTGTCTTTTCTAAAAATCAACCGATATTCCGAAAATTTTGCAGGAAAACCATGACTTTTGCATGTTTTTTTTTTTTACAGAAGACAGCTGTTACTAAAGTGAACCACCGTTATGTATAAGATTAGAATATAATCTCCTGAGTAACACAAAAGTATGTCTATAGATTGTCTGAAAGAACAACATGACCTTCAGCTGCATCACTATTGGTTTGTCAGAAAATTAAGTAAAAAAAAAGAAATCTCTTGGACGTCATAGATTTTGACAGAAGTGCATGCTATCCACTTTGAGCTGCGGTGGAATTTTACAGAATTTCCACCAGAGCTGTGTTTAGTATAAAGACGGAGCTTTGTCCGGGGCGGCGGGTGGGAGTCCTTTTCCACCACATATGCTCATATTTCTCCTTGGGCTGCAGAAAATGATTCCAAGGTGGAGAGTCTTAGAGTAATTTCGCTGCAACATGCCGAGGATTTGAATATGAAACGGAGACTGATGCGCAAAATCAGTCGCTTATTACCGAGCTTCGCACCAATAGATGCTTTCGTACATTATAGAATTTCCCCGACATTCTCCTACTTCTTTTCCAAAGATGTTCCTCCCTCACTTTCCGGCAGTTCAGCCAGAGTTGCACGTGCTCTCTTCGGGCCTTCGCAGTCCGGAGAGACCGTAAAAATAGAAACTGCGCAGCCTGCAATTATACTATCTAAAGCATTGAAATATGGGCATCAGGAGAGACGGGTGAGACCGATCGCAATCTGCATAAACAGGCATGAAAGCGAGGCGGCGACTTGTATGCTCTCAGCGAGATCCGACAGAAAGCGAGGGGCGATTTCGTTCGGTCGGGAAAGAAAATGTTTGTTTGGAGTAAACAGGGAGAGACAAAGCACACTCAACCGACGTATCACCTTTCAATCTATCACTTTGCATTTCAGGAAAAAAAAAAAAACATACGTCTTCATTCCTTGAGGTAGTGGTGTCATATTCATTTTATTCATTTTATATACCGAAACTGCTTCTTCGTGTTCCATTGTCTCCCGACCGCGAAAAAAAAAAAAAAAAAAAAACATAACCATAAATACATAAATACAGGCTGAAGCTGCGACGAGCGTCCGGCTTGTGCGTAACCGCCGTGTCCCGGGTCAAGCGGAGGAGCATTTCACGCCGCAGCGGCACATCAGGTCACCGCAAGGGAGGATTTCAGACACATAATTGTGGAAAGGACATTTTGAGCGAGAAAGAAAAAGAAAACCCCTCGTGCGATATAAATACAAGGTTTAAATTATCACAACCTCAGTCCTAAAATTGCAACTTTTTTGAGTTTATATATCATCATGTAAGCTGGGTTGTAATTTTGACTTTGCCATGTTTTTTTTTTGTTTGTTTTTTTTCATTGAATTTTAGTTCTGCATTTGATCATTTTAACCCCCCCTCCACACACATACTCAAAAAAAAAAAAAGAAAAGAGGATTCCAGCTGGTGAATTAGCGGTCATTATGTCATATCCAATTTAAAAAGATAAAAAGTGCAGGACATGACGGCGTCCTGTCTGCATGCATTCCAGATCCAGAATATTTCCAGCTTCACTAATGTGACACATGTTTCTTTTAAGGTCAATTGTCACGGGATCTTGTTGCGCTAATATGAAAATGTCACTTCAGTCAGGAAGCAGATTCAGAAAGCTGCCATTTACAATCACGACAGTGTGTCAATTATGGGAAAATATGAAGTATAAGTTCCTGTAAGGGTTGCACGGCTTGCTAGCAAATGCTAGTAAAAGGCTTTTACCTGCTCCCCGTTTCACTCTGAAAGCTGGAAGGAGAAAGTGACGTCATCCTCTTCTCACAGCTTGTTCACGACACGTCATCTGCGCTGAACTTTTAATATTTTCGCAAGGTGTGTGTGAACTTTATTTTTTTGTCGAAATCTTCTCTTAGCTCTGGACGTCATTTTCTTACCTTGAAGATTCGCAAGTCTTATCGATTCGAACTGAAGAAGCCTCTCGGACGTGGGTGACCGGTGATGCAATTAAAAAAAACAAAAACGTCTTTTTCATGATATTCTAATATTTTGAGATAGGATTTTTGACTTTACTTAAGATGTAAGCCATAATCAGCAATATTAAAATAATTCAAGGCTTGCAATATTTCAGTAAATTTGTATTGAATCCAGAATGTATGACATTTTTGTTTTTGTAATTGCATTACAGAAGATAAAGAACTTTATCACAATATTCTAATTTTCTGAGACAGTCCTGTATAAGTATATAAGGTAAATGTAAATAGATCAAAATAAAGTGAAGCAGCAATAAGGCACCAGCAATAAGGCACCTTAAATAATTTTTATTATTATTATTATTATTACTATCAATACTTTTGGTTGATATGGTACGAGCTGGGGTGTTTTGCCCACAGCTCCACCATCCATTCCTCTTTCTTGGCGCTGCAAACTGATCAGGATGTTCTTCGCTGTTCCCGTTCATGTAAACAAAAACCGGCAAAGCTGGCAATATCTCTCTGGTGATTGTTTGTCAACAAGATTTCCTTTCCGGTTTTGTCGAAGGCAACTGTTGGTTGTTGATTCAGTATTCGGGGTGACGTAACGCTAAGACTTGCAATTTTGTCAAATACGTTAGATATTGTTGCAAGCCCTAAGACTTGAGCTACAACTGCGTTAGGACTTAAGACCACACTACAAGCTCACACTTGACTACAATGACATGCCCTACAACTCTTTCCTTACTTTTTCCTTCAGATTGCCAGTTTTAAGTCTGCGACTGGAAAATTATAAGGTGTAAGCCCAGCATTCAGATGGCTTCCCGGCTCTTTTAAGATGAGAAAAACTAAATAAGCGCCACATCATATCTTAATAGTCAAAATATTGTCAGACTAAAATGGTCCACAGTTAATCCCACATAAGTGTTACTTGCTTTGAATACTACATTTTTCTGACTACTTTAACTTTTATTCTCTGTTTAACATAAAATCCATTTGAGCTAGCCAACATGCTTGTTACACATTGTAACATTGACATTACATTTTTAATGAAACAATCAGAAAATACTCTTCAATTTGACCAATTAGCCTGACATGCTTATTTCATAAAAGATTTGTCCTTGCAAAATTAGCTCAACAGGATATATAATTGCAATCAAACATTAATACAATAACAATGCAGAAGTGCCGGCACACTAACTCTGACTCTTACAAATGAATTCCAGCAATCTGGCATCTTTGGCCAAGATGAGACGCGAGAAACTTTTAAAATGGTTACTTTTTTGAATTGAGTTTGGTTGAGACGGCCCTGCAGAGGCGAACAGGTACGAACATAAGTGCGCCCCTTCTTTGAGGTGGTTCCGTGTACTTTCGTAAACATCTTTGCAGAATGTACAGAACGTCTCATCTGTCAGTTCCTGTCAGAGCACATGTCGTCTGTTTCGCAATCGGAAAACAGACGACAGAAATCCTGGAGGAAGCGAAAGCAGCGGCTTCAGCTGCACCAGTTGACCTCAGTCTGCTGCCCAGCCTCCTCTCTTTCGGTCTCTCTCTCTAATGGAGACTCTTGGCACCTCTCCTTCCTCCCCTGCACATTATTTTTCCACACTCTCTTGTGTTTGCGGTCGCTATGAAGAAAAAAAAAACAACCTACATCTCCCCGACGTCAAGTTATCGGGCTTTAACGAATTACAGACTTGTTCTGAAATTACATCTTGGAGTTTAAAACATAAACAGGGGGCGACGGAAGCCCATTGGAGGCCTAATTCAATTAGGAAATACACATATGGAAATTAAAATGTAATTACGCAACGGCATTTTATTTTTCCGCTCGTGTATGCATTAATTTTAAATACTACTAAATTAAAGAAAGGAATGAAAGTGCAATCCTCCAGGTTCATTCTTAGTTTGACAGCCACAGCTGGGTTTTACAGACTTATAATCTTCATTCCAATATGCAAATCAAAACATTAATTAATCAATGCGCGATTAATTTTAAATGATTTAGCGACATAATTGAAGTGAAACCCCAATTCTCAAGATGTAGTTTACATAATCCTACAAATAGCAGTTGACTCACATTTTTATATGCTTCACTTGCTCATTACTTGGGACTGTTTGTTTATTTATATATATA
This sequence comes from Fistularia commersonii, assembly GCF_037954325.1. Classification (NCBI taxonomy): domain Eukaryota; kingdom Metazoa; phylum Chordata; class Actinopteri; order Syngnathiformes; family Fistulariidae; genus Fistularia; species Fistularia commersonii. The sequence goes on along the minus strand of NC_141296.1, from coordinate 14,184,704 downwards.
TATATATATATATATATTTTTTAATGTTGTCCTAAAATGCTAATTGTGGCAGCAAATTAAATAAATGTCAAAGGCCACTTCATTTATTATTCTGTGATTTTCTGTAAACTTTCCATCTTCATTTTTATTTGAATTTAAATCTAATTCACTGTTAATGAAAATGATTGTAACACGGCTTTCATCATGTTTAATTTTCTTTCATCTAAGTTAAAATCTAAATATTGTCCCCAGATACAGCTCAGCGAGATTTTCAGATAAACTGAATCAATTGTCAAACAAGTTTTTGACTTTCATTTCAGCTTATTCACAGAATGCTCCAATAACTCCATTAAAATGCAAATATAGAAATTAAAACAGTGCTGATTTACATTCCAATTTGTATTCATTTAGCACTGGTCCCCTTTAGGGCCTCTTCAACTTTTAATACGATGGCAAAAATTAAACAGGCAACAAATGAAAGCAAAAAACAACATTAAGTAGTTCAATAACAAACCGGTGATAACATCCCAAATATTAGAGCACGCCAGAGACAATCAACTGGTTTTAAGGGGGTATACGTCATTAAAATGACGAGCATGTTCAAAATGAAATGAATTTCCATCTTTATGTTTACTTTAACAACACACAAACTCCAATGTGAAAATGAAAAAGTGTGTCAATGTGGACACTTACTGCCTTTGGACCTAAAAAGGTCCACTCTTCCTTTCCGGCAGCCGTGAATGCTGACAAAATAATCTCAAATTGACAAGTAAGAAGTTCTGGAAAAGGTGGATGTATACGTGTTATGAGCTGAAACCCATAAAATGGTCAATTTTTCACATTTATAGTGTGTTTTATTTGATCTAGCATTATCTTTGAATGTCTACATGAGCCACAATCCTGCAGGATGTTAACGCCACAAATGTATCCAATCAATTCTGTTGTGTCATGTGACACTGACCAGCTTTCAGACAGCAAAGTGATTGCTGTATTTCTGCTCGCATGGCAGTAACTCTGCTATAGAGGGCAGTACCTCTGCTTGCGATTGGCAGTAGCTTGGCTACCGAGGGCAGTAGGCGTTTGAAAGGGCAGAGGCTCTACTTGTGTAGCAAGTAGCCATGGTACCGGGGCAATGGCCTCGGTACGGACAATACTACCTCTACTAACAGCAACTTTGATAGCGAGAGCATTACCTTTGCCAGCAAGGACAGGAGTTCTGCAAGAGAGCGAGTATCCACTAGAGAGGACAATAGCTCTGCTAGCAAAAGTAGGAGCTCGGCTAGAGAGGGAGCACCGCCCTAGAAAGGGCAGTAGCTCTGCTAGCGAGGGCAGTAGCTCTGCTAGTAAGGGCAGGAGCTCTGCCAGAGAGGTAGTACCTCCACTAGAGAGGACAACAGCTCTGCTAGCAAGAGTGGGAGCTCTGCTGGAGAGGGAGTACCTCCACTTGAGAGGAGAGTAAGTCTGCTAGCGAGGGCAGTAGCTTTGGTAGCAAGGGCAGGAGCTCTGCTAGAGCGGGAGTACCTCCACTAGAGAGGTCAGTAACTCATTTAGAGATGGCGGTAGCTCTGCTAGCAAGGGCAGGAGCTGTGCTAGAGAGGGACTAGCTCCACCAGAGAGGACAGTAGCTCTGACAGTGAGGGCAGTAGCTTTGCTAGCAAGGGCTGGAGCTCTGCTAGAGAGGGAGTAACTCTGCTAGCGAGGGCAGTAACTCATCTAGATGGCAGTAGCTCTGCTAGCAAGGGCAGGAGCTGTGCTAGAGAGGGAGTAACTCCGCTAGCGAGGGCAGTATCTTGGCTAGGAAGGACAGTAGCTTTGCATTTGCACATTTACATGATCAGGATTCAATATTTTACCACATCCTTTTATCTTGGAGTGTCCCATTTTCTATCGTCTCCCCGTATTTGAGAAAATGTCTATAGATGCTTTTCTCGGGTCACCGACTCTCGGTCTTAGTGGTCCAGAAGTTCATGACCTCTTAATCAAAGAGTCCACCAGACGGGATCCTGCATTCAAAGCACACAATAACAACCCATCTCTGAGAGGAACATTTCTATGGACGTTCCTCCAATTAACTTATTTATGAGCAAGACAGTCTCTTTCCTCAGGCACCTGCGATGCCGTTCCAGACTGTGACTGTCAGCCTGAGTGGCCTCCATTCCAGCCTGCTGTGAGCGTGCATGAGAAACACTTGTAAATTTTCACAGCATCATTTCTGAAACGTCCCCTGGCCTTGGAGTCCAGACAACCCTTCAGCACTGGGGGGGCACAAGAGTCGAGCTAGACAAGGTTTTTTTTGTTTGTTTCCAAGAAGTTTTCTCAGGATGTTGATATTCCCCTTATCAACACTCGTTCTCAGAGAAAAAAAAACAAAAAAACATAACAAACAAACTGGAAAAAGTAAAAGTTTTCACGAAGCTCCAGTCAGCAAAACTTTGCTGACAAGTTTCAGAAGGATTTCTTTGTCAGATTCTTCGTTCCTTTCACATATATAACGCTAGTACATTTAAATAAAATTCGGAACTTGTCGTCGAACTCCAAGCTATATAAAGTAAAACTCTCCATGTCCTGCTATTGTAGTGCTGAAAATATGCAACTGGCTGCAAGTTAGAAATAAGAATACTGTTTGTTTCTTACTGGAAAGAAACAGAGAAAGAAAAATAAGGCAGTATATGTGACAGCAACTGCTCAAACTTATATCGGATGAAGTTCAGAGTTTGGAGGAATTTTAATCACAAGAGGTTCAGCCCAAATCTGTATGCTGTAAGTTGAGGAGTCAAGAAAAACATGCTAACAAACAAACAATCACAATAACATTTAAAATAGAAAAACAAATGCATTAAAGGAAATAGTATTCACTGATTATAACTGTTTCTTCAAAATGCGTCTGATAGAAATTATTATTATTATAGATGCTGTTCTTGTTTTAAATGAGTGCACTTATTATTTACCTTATTTTGAAATTTCTAGACATATTTTTTTAACATTTCTTGATGATTTGAAAATTAATATCTTTTTTGTTTATAATTTCTTGCTGATTTATTTATGTATTTATTCATTTATGTTTTTTTTTTGTTTGTTTTTTTTACAGACAGGGGTCAACTTTTCAACATTTTATGATCCAATCTTAACTATTCCCAACATTTTTCATTTTTCCTTTTCTTCCTGCAGTCTGAAAATTACACACACACACACACACACACACACACGCACACGTGCGCACACACACCCATATATAAACTACAGGTGTGCCCAAACTTTCGCTGACATGTCTTGTCAGCAGAAATAAGGTTGTTTTTTTTTCTTTTTTCAGGATATCTTCACTACCCATAAATAAAATACACAGATTGTATAACTCCACACCACATGCACTAATGCCCCCTTCGTTCTGTCGCAGAAAATACTCGATGGCAAAAACAAAAAGCAGCGGCGGCGGCGGCAGCGGCGGCGGCGGCAGCGGCGACGTGTTCTTCTTTTTCCGGGAAGTAAGTGCCAAGACAAATTTGTTCCCACTCTGCAGCGGGACACGCTGTGAATCTGGCATTCACTCCTGGCCCAGAAAACACACACAGGGAGATGCATCGCTTCACATTTTTCAGCAACCCGACCAGAGACATAACTGTTGGCACGTACATATGCGCGTGTGTGTGTGTGTGCGTGCATTCATTTGTGTATGTGTGTGTGTGTGTTTGCGTGTGTGTTCCAAACATCCTTTTCTGAAAAATGTTGTGTCTCTTCCTGTTGCCCTACTTCTGTCGAGAGGGTTAGCAAACGGGCAGAATACACACACACACACACACACACACACAGGCCTGTTGCTTGCTGTCCACATCCAACTTTCAAACAAGAATGTCAGATTATAAACAGCATCCTGGATCCATATTAAAAATCTCCCTAAAGTTTTTTCCAAACGCCTTGGATTCACCACGTAGCGCGATCGGCGCGCGGGCCAAGCAGAGATTTCCACAGGCCTGGCGATGATGTCACGGAATGTGCTAGATTTCTGGATAAATGCTGTTTTTGTTCATATTTACGTGGTATCGTTCTTTACGGGATCATCTCGGATTTATTTTGTTTATTGTGGTGTTTATGAAAGGCTGCTACGCAGTCCAAATGAGTGAAGTAGGTAAAGAAAAATGCCAAGAAGTTTGGGGGGAAAAGGAAAAATCATTCTCATTCTGCTGTTTCTCTAAAGTATATTTCCCCGAGGAGAGTTTCCAGTTGACCCTCATGACCTTCAAGACCACTTGACATGGGAACCATGTTTCAGTCCAAGCCTCCTCAAATGGGCTCTTTAAATTTCCTTTTTTTCACTTGGTTTTGTCAAATACATACATAAAATTTCAACTAGAAACCCTATGAATCATTTAAAAAATGTTGATTTTTTTATATATAGACACTTTTCACACTGAGGGCAGTTTTCAAGTAGGACTTATTTTTTTATTTTTATTTTTTTACTGTTTATACAATTTTCAACTATCATTTATTATTGTTAAGTTTTACTTGTAACTCTGGCACAACAATTTCCTTTGGGATAAATAAAGTTGTTCTTATTCTTATTCTTATTCTTATTCTTATTCTTATTCTTATTCTTATTCTTATTCTTATTCTTATTCTTATTCTTATTCTTATTCTTATTCTTATTCTTATTCTTATTCTTATTCTTATTCTTATTCTTATTCTTATTATTCTTATTCTTATTCTTATAAGATATAGAGAACTCAAATTATGATGTCTTTCGACAACATCTCAGGGTCACAAGGGAGGACACACAAATCAGTGATCTGTTCTGTCGGTTCCAAATACGAGACACACACACACACACACACATACACACACACACACACACGACAACACACACTCTGCTGTGACAACAAACAGAAATGACATTCATGTATGTGCAGAACCGACGTACAAGGTGAACAGAGGCCTGATGTAACGTCCCCGCGTGAGGACAGTGGAATTCATCCGATTCATCTCAACTAATAGTAATTGGTTTTGTTTGCTTTGCTTTCACTCTGCATTTTGTCAAAAAGAAAAAAATCCTCCCAATAATATCATGTGGTTGCAACAGTTACTGGCCTGTAGCGGCAGAGCATCTCCAAGCATCTCTAAGCGAGAAAACAAAAGAGAGAACTGTTGGTCTATTGGACAGTAAAAAGTAGGGAAATGTCTTTTACTTGCTTTTTCAATGAGTTTTAAAACCTTAAGGCAGCACTGTTCATTAAACATTAAAACCACAACTGCAGCTGAACACACAGGACGAACAAAAGATCGGCTTAAAGCAGCAATTTTCATTTTGTCCTCGCACGCCAGTGGCGGAAGACGCCATGTTAGCGGCTTGATACGCGAGGGGGACGCTAAATAAAATGAGCCGGATGAAATGAAGGCAGGATGCAGCCTGTGGCGTCGCCTACCGAGCTGCCGTGATCAGTTTTGGTGTGACCGTTACACAAATCGTCCCCTACTGAAGACTTTGTCAGATAAAAGATAACCGGAAGCTAAAAAAACCCCGGTTTCCCTGGAGGGTAATTCCACCCCACACCTGAAGACATTCCTCAGGTAATCCTGGTTCTATTAAGCCGGCAAAAAAATCCTTTGTGATACAACTTTAAAACTCCTTGTCTCAATCACTTGCGCGATGGGTTTTTGTTTTCACGCGTCGCTGCTTTTTAAAGCCAACATTTGCGAAGCCCCCCCCCGTTGCCGAGACGATTTTTTTTTTTTTTTTTTTTTTTTTTTTGCTCCGACTGAACGATAAGGGCTTCACTCCCACATTTGTTTTGCAGCCTGAGATATTTTGGCTGCCGTTGCGACAAATCAGCGTTTGCTGCGGGAGTTCGGCGCATCATTATCAGTACTTTCCCCAACACAGATTTGTTTCGGGTCGGGTTTCTTTCGCCCCGGTCTGAAACGGTTTTAAAAGAAAAGGAAATGAGGATGAAGTAGCAGCATAAACCCCCTCTTGGACTCCAACCCCTCCTCTGACACTCCAGCTTGCCTTGCAGGACCCCGGTTGAAAACCTAATTACTCATGTCTGTGGGAGACGGACACATTTGGCCGGTCAGCAACAAACAGGAGGAGATTTCGAGGCTCTGCAGACCGAACTGCAAAGCATCCTGGGACAAAATTGCACCTGTCATGGGACCCCCTAACGGCTTGTCCTGCTCTTGTTATACAGCAATGCGAGACTCCGCCCATTAGCAGGCCAATGACACAGTTGACTTGCCAGTGTATGCCGAAGACTCAAGGGGGGGTTTGTGTGTGTGTGTGTGTGTGTGTGTGTGTGTGTGTGATCTTACCAAGCGTCATGCTTCTGTTTAGAGCATTAAAGCTGTCACTTCAACCTGCTGCACCCTTTGAGCCTGAAACTCATTTATGTGCTTCTCCTCCTTCCCTCCACCTGTCTTTTCATTTAACCTCATGTTGCCGTAGTTACTTTCCCAACAGTGCATCCAATAATATTCTTGAAATAATTTTAAAAATGATGGCGATAAATTGCTTAATGTTAACTTAATGAGGAACAACGTGGAAAATATTTGAATACATATACAGGAATGTCTCAGAAAATTAGAATATTGTGATAAAGTTTTTTATCTTCTGTAATGCAATTAAAAAAACAAAAATTTCTTTTTCATGATATTCTAATATTTTGAGATAGGATTTTTGGGTTTTCTTAAGCCATAATCAGCAATATTAAAATAATAAAAGGCTTGCAATATTTCAGTTGATTTGTAATGAATCCAGAATGTGTGACATTTTTGTTTTTGTAATTGCATTACAGAAGATAAAGAACTTTATCACAATATTCTAATTTTCTCAGACAGTTGTGTAAATGTCTAAAATGTTACTGAGGAAGGCAATGAAAAGGAAATGGTCTAAAAAGAAATAAAAAATCAAAAATAAAATAAAAAGCAGCAAGAAAATACCAAAGATGTCATTTGAAATAGTTCTCCAGAAACATCTACAGCACATTAGAAAAATCAAACTATTATTTCAGACCACAAAAAACATTAAATTAAACAGGAATTAGGAAAAAAAATAATGATGATGTGGATGAAGAAATAACAATAATAATAATATTTTTAAAGAATCTAATCCTTTTACGATATTTGAGATCACAAATAAATACATTTTCCCCGCGTAGCACGAACAGCCACTTTGTCGAATCTAATTGAAAGTGAGCCCAGCTTGAACATAAATTTACAAAATGTGACATCTTGCAGCCGCTGCCGAAGCGGTTGTTATGCCCAGTGTAAATTTCCAGTGTCAACACGTGGATTAACGAGAAATCTGAGGACTATATATTCAAATATATATACACACATATATATATATATATATATATATTGGTAGAATGTACTAGTAAAGTTCCAGAATCAGCATCAACCCTACTTGCAGGGTTGCCAGATTAGCGTGCCAATTTCCAGTCTTTCTGTATTCGGTTTCGAGACAACCTATTTTCTTTAGACCGAACTACAACCCAACTGTCTACATTAATCTGCTCACGACGAGATCTGCGGATTATCTGGATCCACCCAGGCTGTAACTTTTGGGGAAGAAAAATTTTCTGTTGAGTGTCTGACACTTCTGGAATTTGACTGCAAATATCGTTCCATATCTACATATAGATGTTATAGAAGGTAATTCTGGAGTATGAAGTTTCAAGAGGATTTGCAAAAAAAAGGTCATCCTTGAAAATAAAATGCAAAAAAAGGGGGAAATGGGATCAGAGTTGACAAATATCTGGAAAAAATTTTACTTACCCATGAGATCAAAATTGTGCATGTACTGTATGTGGATGACACCCTCACAAATTAGGCTATTTTACAAATACGCATCTTTAATCCCTTTTTTTTTGGTTTATTTGTTTCCCTTTTTAATCTTGTTCTCTGTCCATATATATTTGTTCCAACTGCCCATCAAAAATTGTGTCTATGGTGTTCTCTCTGGTGAAGTAGTCACAAAAAAATATATATAATTTCTAAATTTGGTTGGCTGTCCAACTCATTTTTATCATACATTTTTCAATGACATCATCCATAATACAAAATCATTTAACCATCATTCAGCTGGATAGAAACGGTTGATGTTTCTGCCCCATAATGTCAAGTTGACCGGACAGGAGATTTCAGAATTCTTTATCTCGTGTGCAGAGGTATTTGACTTCTTGTTAAATGTTGCTCAAAATATCGGCAATTCTCCCTTTGATTTCCTCATCACATCTTTTCTGTGAAGGCTCTCCTCTCTTATGCAGATAAACAAGGTTATCTGGCTGGTTATCTTGGCTTCCGTTTCCATGCTGAACTCCTTCCATGTGAACTTTGTTCACGATCTTTTTCACTTTCCACGAGGAGAACCACGTCATCAGCATACAGCAAGTTCCCGCTGATGTTGATGCCTTTGAAATTGTACGGGTTTCTAAAGATCTTTTTGTCAACAATCGTCTGTCAAGCAGCACAGCGGCTCTTTGTGTCAGGTTAATTTTCAAATCAGCTTCAGATCTCTCCTAATTTATCCAATGTACCTCATGCACCCTTGTGTGATCGAGCCGGTAAATGCTCTCTTACAATCAATGAAACGTGTACACATGTTTAGTCCCATACATACTTGACATTTTGGTCACAGATTGAACAACTAGCCCTCATTTTTACCATCGTAGATCAGCCCAACTTTTTTCTCTGTTTACTCTTCAATCTCTTTTTTCATGTCATTAATGTAATTTTTAATTTTTAATTTTTAATTTTTAATTTTTAATTTTTAATTTTTAATTTTTAATTTTTAATTTTTAATTTTTAATTTTTAATTTTGATTTAATTTTGATTTAATTTTTTTTTTATTTTTTATTTTTTTTTATTTTTATTCGCAAGTCTACTACTTTGTCAGTCAGGTAGCCCAGTGATGCAAGAAGGTTCCCAGGTTCGAGTCCAACGAGGGGTCGTTCTGTGTGGAGTTTGTATGTTCTTCCTGTGTTTGCATGGGTCTCCAATGGCGCCGATGGGTTCATCGGAGAGCCTAAATTGCCCAGACATATGAAAGCATGCTTAAAGGCTGCTCGTCTCTACATGCGGATCCCGTGATCAACTGCCGACCGGTCTGGGGTGAACTGGTCTGGACCGATAACAGCTGGAACAGGCTCAAGCCACCCCACGACCCGGACTGCGGGATAAATGCTATACATAATGGATGAATGTTTGGTCAGCCATCTTTCCTTCCACCGACGCCTGTTGACATTTAAAGCAGATTTTTGTATTAATGTAACATTTACTACTAAAGCGCTGAAAAACAAGCCTGTCTTTGTCAGTAATCTTCCACCGAGTTTGGACCACATGAACACTCCCACCCCCTGAAACCCTTTCCATATTGTAGGAAACTGGGTCAAACTACTTTTCCCAGTTTTTGTTTTCTTTTATTGCAAACCTGACAACCATGTATTTAATGCAGGTACTGGCATAGCACTGCAAACTCTCATTCTTTCAGAATTTGTGTGTTCTCTGGCAAAAAATAATACTGAGGACGGGAGGTGGAGCCAAATGGTCCCGGTTCGCCTCTTTGGCAAGTTATTTCGCCACTAACTGCTCCATTGGATGAGACGCTCAGGATTTTGCAGCAGGGTTTTCTGCGTCTGCGAGATTGAGACAAATTTTGACTGGTGTCTGGGATTTGTCTTTGTCATTATTGTTAGCAACATTACTCGTTTGCTACCCGCAGGCCTCATTCGAGGATGTGACAGAAAGTAGCAGGAAAAGACATTTAATTACAGTATAATGAGGAGTCTCTCTGCAGCAGGTCCTGATACTAAAGCGGACAATCTCAGAGACTTTATTTTTTTGAATAAATTAACTTGCTCAGTTTGAGATACAATCTTAAGGGGACACCGCCAATGAGGAAATACCCATTTGAGGGCATCGGAATCCGCTTTGTTTACCCCACACAGAGAACACCAGTGATGCTGAGGTCGTCCATCCCAGAACTCCATGTCGTAACAACCCGAAAAAGTTAAAAAAAAAACTTCCCGGGATGATGTCAATTATTTTCACAAGTACATCTTGTTTGGGTCAATTGAATCAATAGGTCTCCCCTCATGTGGCCGTCCTTGTCTACTCAACATACCATGTAGACTCCACCTTCCCAGGGGTAAACAAACATACATGCAACCCACTCCACAAAAAAAATGTCTGAAATGGTTTGGGTTAAAATTGAAGTCAATGCAATTATTCTTTTACTCGTGTGGTTTCGCTCAAAATCTAAATCTTTTCATCACTAAATCACCAGAATCACCGTTTTTTGTTGTTGTTGTTTTTTTTTTTGTAAGAGGTGTAACAATAATTGTTATCATTTAATTACAAAAGTTTGATTTCAAGATACTTCTGAATGGGGATAAGAAACTCAAAACGTGATAGATCTGATGGTTGGACCAATTATGAAAATTAGTTTTCGCTCTTAGGGAAGAATGAAGCCAAATAACAAGCATTTGAATAATTGACTTCAAATTTTGCACAACATCCATTGATGAAAAGACACACCTGAAGACGGGGACAGTTCTCACCCCTTTTCGATCAGTTCCATGACAATGAAGCAAACACAATTGGTGACGTCAATGTCCAAATAAAATCTAATTTCCCCTGCTTTGGTTTGATTCCACCTCCGTGGACCATGTGATGTTCAAGCCGCATCATCTTGGGACATTGTTTTTTGAGAACATATACAACTACAGCTATTCTTTGCTTTTTTTTTAATGGATTTCATCATCGGTCGGTTGATACTCCCACTGCTTCCAGTCGGGAGTTTGAGGAATTTCTACATTTTCAGCAGCAGTAAGCTCTCGTTTTTTCCCGATCTAATTTGTTCTCAGTGTCTCTAGATGTCTTTCAGCAAAACTTCATGTCAACACTGTGTTAGAGGGTGTGAATTGATTCACACAGACACACATACACACACCCCTGCATACACACACTCACACACAAACACACACACACTGATAGCCTAACATTGTTTGTCTCCGGCGTCCAACAATGACGTCTTTATAACCGTCAGATAGTCCACATGCCTTGCAGGGCAGCAATATTTCATATTCCAAGTGAGTCACATGACCTCCCGCCCTGTTCTCGCGGCTCCAAACCGACCTACTGGGAACGTCTCACAAGAATCTCATCTTTTTTTTTGTCCTTTGTGTTCCATTTGGTTTAAATTTTAAATCCTGCTTAGAATGCCCACATTAATGTTTCAAGTTGTGTTTTCCTCCTGATTATTAACAAAGGAAAATGCTGAACGATTAGTTTTGACAGTTGCGTGGCCTAAATAAATGATTCTGATTCTGATTCTGAGGTGTGTAATCGTGCATATGTGTGTGTGTGTGTGTGTGTGTGTGTGTGTGTGTGTGTGTGTTTGTATGTGGAAGGGTAGTTATCATTAGGCAGGTTATATAATCATAAGTCATCCAGGTGGCGAAACCTTCATATAAATTTATTGTCATTTGAAATTTAATATCATTTAAAAATAGTCTTTTTGCAAAAATATCTAAAAATGTCAAACATGACATTTTATCAGCTGACTATATTATTTATCTCAATTTATATTCATGTTTATTTATTGACAGCATTCTTTGATATCTCTTAAAAATAATAAAAATGCAAAAATGATTAATATTAAGAAAATTGCATCATTTATTTTCTGCAGTGTATCTATACAGTATAATATATAAACAGTTTGTCCAAGTCGACAAAATATATTTCTCATATGATGGACTGAGTTACATTTTCAGATTTATTTCTGTTGTCTCTTTTTTGTGAAGTGATAAACAGCTGATTAGTTATTTGATTAATTGAATTTGAAGTCACGATTCCAATCAGGACTTTTCTTTACCAGCCTCTGGAGCAGTATAAGTTTCTTAGAAATCCTTTACCGAGCAATGATTTCAATCAAGTATGCAATTAGACTATATTGATTACCAAAGTCCCTTCCTTATTTCTATTGATCCATTAATCACTTTGTCTATTAGAGATCCAAACGACAAATGGAGTTATTTTTAACTCACACACCAGTTTTATCTTTCACAATGGATGCTTTGATCGTTCACATGTCCAGAAGAACTTATTATTCTAAGAATCACGGAGGATAAAACGCTGTTCTTGGAAACATTCTGCACCATCCCAGCTGCTACCATCTTTAAAAGCCATAAACCGATAAGCATGAATGCAGCTGGCGTCAGAGTTTCGCACAGGAAATAAAAAAAAAAAAAATCCAAAAAAATCCCACACAAAAATCTTTTGATTGTGAAAACCCAAGGCAAAATGCCAGCTTGGCGAGGGGGGGCACAGATGGCTCCTTTGGCTCGGGGTCGCGACACGGATTATATTCGCTAATCTTGTTAAGATTCAAATAAAAAGTTTGTATTACTCTTTTTTTCCCCCCCCCAAAAAAAGCTGTTTTTGACCAGAGGGCCGTTTCCAAGCTTTCCAGCCAAGGGGTTCATTTTTGAAATAAACAAAAATCATGTTAAATTGCTGAGAAACACTGTATGTATACTTTTACATGTCAGGCTAATTTAATCCAGACAGAATTTGATTTCTGTCTCCTTCTTTGATAACTTTTGATGCACAGAGATCTAATGGGTGTCGCCCAGCGCGACAAGCTAATGCTCCGCTACTTGGTACTTTTTGTAGTATCTTCTCCGGTGAGGTTCCAAGAGAGCAAAGCAGTTACTAAAACACAAAACACCAAACTACCAGACACTCATTGGTCAGGGAATGTGGTCACTGAGCGCTGCACTTTACACAAGAATCACAACCACCGTTCTCAAATTAAAAAGTCCTGCAAGAGCGCTACATATTAGCGTGGCTGATGTCACATCTCGTCACCTTTCGTGGCTCTTTGCTTGCATTGTGCGACAAAAGCCAGAGTCCGAGCAGCGAGGAATCCATCTCTTCCATGTCTACTGTGTTGTGTTGTGTTTAAATCATGTTATGTTTAAATGACGTTGCATTTAGATGTTGTCACGGCAGGTGATGTGAAGTTTAGTGAGGCAATAAGTAACGGAGAAACATCCAAGCCCCGTTGAGTCGAGTCGTGTCTGTGCTGTGTGATTTAAAAAAAATATGTTATAAAAGACATGGGAAAAAAAAACAAAATGAAAAAAAAAAAAAAAATGGAAAAATAACCTGTGACAGAACGAATCAGAATGAGGAACAAATGACCCAACAACCATTCAGTCGAACACCACTTTGGAGATCAACTGTTCAAAGTTCAAGAACACATGATGACGAGTGAATCAGAGAAAAGGAACCAGAAAGAGGAAAAAACATTTAGAATAAGGGAACAAATGGCAAATCAGAATAAAAGAAGATGTCACAGAGGAACTGTTTTTCCCAGCATTGGAACATTTGACAGAACAACAAGTTGAGTAAGGAAAAGGTGGACGACCAGCCAAATCATAGAAATAGAACCCATGAAAGGAACAAATGACACAACAACCAATCAGGGTAAAGGAACGGAATACAGAATAGCCAATCAGAGAAAAATAACCTCAAGAGTGACAACGGTTTTTCACAATTAAAGGTTTAAGCTTGGGCTTGTTCATCTATTGAGTCAATAAACGTCACTGGCAGCCATCTTGTGTTTGTAAAGATCCATTAGAGAAGGGAGGTTGGTCAATGCCATGTCGAGCTTTCGGGAGACTCTTTTTGGCAAAAGAGAGAGACGGAAAGCACTGTAGATGGAAATCAAGCTGACATCAACAAGACAGAAGACTTCCTGGGGACAAAACAGGAAAAAACAGGTCCTGAGATTGTCGGTTAGTCGCAAGAAAGGTGATGCAGGGAACAAAAAGTTCTGTGTTCTCCATCTCGGTTCACTTCCTATCAAAAAATAAAAAAAAGGAGAGGATTGAGAGTCAATGCAGATCCTTCCGGTGCATCATTTATTTCCCAAGGAATCAGCCTTCTAACACGGGGAGGCGGGAGAGGGGGATTCGTTGAGAGTTTTAAATCACCTCTGACGCCTCCGCTCTTTTTGCTGTTATCTTTTGAGTTATCATGACTTTTCAACAGACTTGAACATTTATCACTGCTCCAAAAAAAAAAAAAAAAAAAAAAAAAATGAAAGGAAACCTTCTTCTCGGCTGCATTGCTCATATTGTACTTACTTTTCATCTGAAAATGAGAGTCAGTCACAAACACACACACACTCATCCATGCTACATTAGCAGATGGTGTATTGATAAAGGCCAGAAATGGCTCTGTATCCTTCTGTTCAGCTTCCAAATTTCCAAATTTGTCTGGACACTTTAGGTGTGTTTTGTCACTCAGTTGAGATCTTTTCTTGAAGGATTGTAATGTTTGTGAAAAAAGGTAAAACTGTTGGTTGAAAAAAAGTCTTCCAATTGCTTGTTCAGCTTTTATTGACTGATTGTGTTCCCTTTTGCAGACGATGTCATTTTGTTAGCGTAATCACCATTCTAAATATTTTTGCAGGAAATGGGGTGATGGTGGGGCTGGTTATGGTTGAGGATGCAAAGTAGTCAGGATATGAGTAAATCAGTGCTCTGTCCTCCACGGGTTGGACGCCAATCGATGTTCAGACCCCTTTGAACTTGGGGTTGCACGACTAAAAGATATCGGTGGCGAACATGAGCTTCTCCTCCGGTGACTTGAGCTTAGCATTGACAATATAGGTAGAAATACATGGAAAGGAGTCATCTAAGGTGGTCCCTGGTAAAGAACCACTTGGGGATCCTATGTTAGTTGATTAGCCACCAGGAGGTGCCATGGTCCACCCAGAAGAGGCTGATGGGATTGTAAATCCCACCTGACCTGGGTTCACCAGGAGTAGCTTGTTCGAGGTCACTGGGGTCTGAGCACATCGATTCAAACCTCCTGCCACCGCAGCCCAATGATTCAACAATGATTCAATTTATTCATCCATGATCCTTCATCGACAGTCTCAGTCAAAGGATAATGTTCAAAAATTCAATAAATAGAAATCTCCAGGTATTTATTTTACCTTCAATATCTCAGGTTTTGTAGGTTTTACCGAAATCTCAGTTTATCTTCTGATTATTCTCCTCTATTGTTAAATCTAGAAAGTCTTTAGCTGTCAAACCATCTCGAGTTGCATCTCCACAGTGTGTTAACCGTGTCGGGGGAAACATGGAAATCAAACCTGATAATCTCATACCAGATCGGTCGGGGCTCGGGTTAACGACCGCCATTGGTACTCGTGACCTACAGGGTACCAATGGAAACTGGGCTACTGTAGGTCAAAGAAGGAAAGGAAGAAGGCGTGTTCAGAAGCAGAGAGAGAAGAGGAAAGGCAAAAGTCTGTGACTGAGAGCAGGGACTTTGAATATAGGGATGATGACAGAAAAAGGTAGAGTTGGTTGACATGATGCAGGGGAAGGAAAGTGGATATACTGTGTGTCCAGGAGACCAGGTGGAAAGGTAGTAAGTCTAGAAGTTTAGGAGCAGGATTTAAGTTGTGCTATCATAGCACTGACATGAAGTGAAATGAAGTTGGAGTTATCTTGAAGAAGGAGTTTGTTAGGAATGTTCTGGAGGTGAAAAGAATGTCAGATAGACTTATGAGTCTTAAACTGGAAATTGAAGATGTGAGGCTCAATGTTGTTAGTGGCTATCAATGTTGTTAGTGGCTATGCCCCGCAGGTGGGATGTGAGTTAGAGGAGAAGAAATTCTGGAATGAGTTAGAGGAAGTGTGGAATACCACCAGAGATGAGGGTGGTAATTGGTGCAGACTTCAATGGGCATGTTGGTGAAGGCAATAGAGGGGGATGAAGAAGTGATTGGCAGATTTGGTATACAGGATATGAACCCAGAGGGACAGATGGTGGTAGACTTTGCAAAAAGGATGGAAATGGCTGTAATGAGCCCTTTTATCCAGAAAAGACAAGTACATACTTATAAGAGTGGAGGTAGGAGCATGCCATCTTGTATCGACGAGGTAACCTGAAAGAGATCAGTGACTGCAAAGTAGTTGTAGGTGAGAGTGTAGCCAGACAGCATAGGATGGTGGTTTGTAGGATGACTCTGATGACAAAGCAGATCAAGAGGACAAAGGCAGAGCAGAGGACAAAGCGGTGGAAGCTGAAAAGGAAGGAGTGTTGCATGGTTTTCAGGAAAGAGTTGAGAAAGGCTCTGGGTTGTCAGGGAGAGCTTCCAGATGACTGGAGAACTACAGTTAATATTATGGAGGTGAAAGGAAGGAGAGTACTCCGTGTATCATCTGGAAGGAAAGTAGATAACGAGACTTGTTGGTGGAATGAGGTAGTGTAGGAGTATAAACAGAGAAAGCGAAGAAGAAGTGGTACACTGAGGGGACTGAAGATAACAGACAGGAATACAGGGAGATACAACGTAAGGTAAAGATAGAGGTAGCAAAGGCAAAACAAAGGGTGTACAATGACTTGTATGCTCGGTTGGACAGTAAGGAGGTAGAGAATGATCTATACAGGTTGGCGAAACAGAGAGATAAAGCTGGACATGATGTACAACAGGTCCGGGTGATTAAGGATACAGAGGGAAATGTATTGACAGATGATAGAAGAGTGATGAGAAGATTGGAAGGGTGCTTTGAAGAACTGAATGTTGAGAACAATGAAAGAGAAGGAAGGATAGAAGAGGGGACTATTGTAGACCACAAAGGAGCAGAGATTAGTAAAAGCGAATTGAGGAAGGCATTGAAGAGATTGAAGAGTGGAAAGGCAACTGGTCCTGATGATATACCCGTGAAGGTGTTGAAGTGTCGAGGAGTGGCAGCAGTAGTGTTTCTGACTAGATTATTCAACAGGATCTTAGAGAGTGAGAAGTTGCCTTCAGATTGGAGACGAAGCAGTATGGCTTCATGCCTAGAAAGAGTACTGCAGATGCAGTATTTGCATTGAGAACGGTAATAGAGAAGTACAGAGAAGGCCAGAGGGAGCTGCATTGTGTTTTTGTAGACTTAGAAAAAGCATATGACAGGGTGCCAAGAGCGGAACTCTGGTTTTGTATGAGGAAGTCTGGAGTAGCAGAGAAGTATGTTAGACTGGTGCAGGACATGTATGCTAGCTGTGAGACAGTGGTCCGGTGTGCTGTAGGAGTAACAGAGAAGTTCAAGGTGGAGGTGGTACTCCATCAGGGATCGGCTCTGGGTCTCGTCTTGTTTGCAGTTGTAATGGACAGGCTGATGGATGAGGTTAGACAGGAACCTCCATGGACCACGATGTTTGCTCATGACATTGTGATCTGCAGTGAGAGCAGAGAACAGGTTGAGGAAACTCTAGAAAGTTGGAGGTATGCTCTGGAAAGGAGAGGAATTAAAGCTCCTCTCCAAGACAGAAAATATGTGTGTGAATGAGAGGAACCCGGGTGGTACCGTAAGGCAGGTACAGGGAGTGGAGATCAAGAAGCTAGATGATTTCAGGTACATGGGGTCAACAGTCCAGAGCAACGGAGAGTGTGGAAGAGAGGGAAAGAGACGGGTTCAAGCAGGTTGGAATGGGTGGAGAAATGTGTCAAGAGTACTATGCGATCAGCTAGAATGAAAGGAAAGGTGTGCAAGACACTGGTGAGACCAGTGATACTGTGTGGTCTGGAAAGAGTAACGATGAAAAGACAGGAAGCAGAGATAGATATGATGAGGTTCTTTTTGGAAGTGAAGAGGATGGATAGGATCAGGAATGGAAAATCAGACTAACGGCACATGTTAGGTGTTTTGGAGGGAAGGTCAGTGAAGCCAGACTGAGATGGTTTGGACATGTACAGAGGAGGGATGGAGAATATATTGGTAGACGGATGCTGGAATTGGAGCTGCTAGGCAGGAGGTCTCCAGGAAGACCAAAGAGAAGATTTATGGACATAGTGAGGGAGGAGGATACAGAGAATAGGTCTCGATGGAGAAGGTTGATTCGCTGTGGAGACCCCTGAAGGTAAAAGCCGAAAGGAGAAGACAATTTCAAAGGTGCATGTGATGTAGACTATTACTGATGAGGTCATTTAAGGTAAGCTTTTCACAGGCCCAATCATTAACTGCAGCTCCACATGAGGTATGATTACATATTCAATCATCAATGGGCCAATAACTAAGTAATAAAACCTTCATACGAAAAAAGACAATGTCAGAGTTTAATTTATCATGGTCAGTTTCAACTGCACTCTTCTGTCTTTTCAGTTTAGGATGCAAAAATGTTCTCCATCCGCTAAAGAACAACGCAGCCTTATCTTTACCGCTTCGTAAAAAAGGGCACCTTATTATTGAAACCTTCTCTTCGCTTGAGCTCCCATCCTTTATCAATTTGAAAACGGATAGAAAGCTTGTGCCAAAAATACAACTGGATTAGTAAATGTATATGACCTTTCAGCGAACAAAAGGGTTTGAGCAGAAAATGCCCAAAATTCTGATTGCAATGAACTCTTTGGACTGCGACATCATATATTCTCTGAAACACTGGGCACAGACCTGAATGCAATGCTGAGTGTACAAGTCCTGTGGTGGATCCCCATCCCTCCACTGATGACCAGTTCTTGCTCGGGGCGGCCCTTGAGCCCGAGGACCTGAATATCCATTGATGTATTGACTGATTGAGCTATTGTTATTGATCAGGCCATAGGTCATATACTCAATTGCTCAATGCAGATGATAAACTCATTTTTGGTTATGTTTTTTTTTTTATGTATTCGGAGTGCCAGTGTAACATATCTGGGTCTCTCCTTGTCCTTTTTTGCCTTTAAGAAGAGTTTGCCCTGAAAAATATGAATTCAGTCATTATTAGTTGACAAACTCTGTGAGAAAAAGTAAACTTTTTCTTTCTTTCTTCTTTTTTTTTTCTTTCCACAAACACTCCTGGAGTTTTACAGCAAAACATTTTGGCAGCTCCCTGCAAATCCAATACCATGAGACTGCAAAAAAAATAATAATCATCTAATTGATGCATTTCACCTCAGACAGAACTGACATGTGAAGGCATTTTTTTTTGCCAAGCCACTGGCTCCCTGTGAAAACAATGAGATCACATCATATCTTGGATTATTATAATCTGCTGTACCTTGTATTTCTCCGTGTTTCATTATATACTTGGACTGATGCACCGTAGAGAGTACAAGTCTGGCTCTACACAAGTAAAAAAGCTTATTTTTGAGAACAGCAGAAATGTCTGAGCTGCAAACCTCCACGCTACAAATAATGCATTTTGATAGTTGAAATGAACGGCACTCATGGCCTGTTTGGTCTTCTGGTGACTAATAGATAAGCGATAGAAAGAAGAATTGCTATATTTGTGCATGTTTACCCGCCAATTAAGGAAAAGAGCATTATATTCCAAGCTTTTTGTGGTCAGATAAACATGAACTCAGAATCATGGCGAGAAAATGTCATGTTTTTCGCTAGCTTCACCCTTAATAGGCACCAATATGAGGGTAAGATGCAGGAATTGCTATAAAACAGATAATGCACCCAATCTCTTGACACTGCCGCTCCCTCCTGGAACCACCAACAGCCAAGATGATAGTGATCGGTTTCAGGGAACAAACAAGCTTGGTGGAGGTAAATGCTAAAAAAAAAACGTGGACTATCGTATTAAACTTCAGTGTAATTTAGTGCTATTTGTTTTAAAATGGCCCGGTCTTGGACCCGATTGGTTACAATTTTGCATTTTCCCCATGCTTGCGACGGTTGTCTCCAGGTTCTTCCTCCCACAGTCCATACCAGCCCATACCAGTCACAACGTTGGTGGGGATGAGAGAGTGAGTGGTCTCTTTATTTAACTCAGTGGTCGACAGGTGACCAGTCCAGGTTAAAACCCGCCTCTTACCCAGTGACAGCTGGGATTAACCCCCCATGACCCTGTGAGAGGGACAATGAATAACTGTGTCTCAATCCAGGGCACAGAGCTACTCAAGAAGTTCAATCTAAGTTAATACAGTATTATTGAATTTTTAGAACACCTTGGCTATATATTTTTTTATTTTTCTGAAGGTCGATGCAATATTTTTTTTTAAATCACCAAAAATGGTATTTCATTTGATTATCTCAAGCCAAGGTGTCCCCGAAGAACATTGCATCCGGGTTCTTTTCCCTCCCGCAGCCCTTAGCCCCTGAGATTTACGGGAACTGGAAATCGATCCTTGGATTCCGAGCCACATTGAGCGAGATCTCATGGAAGTGACACACCGAATTAAAACATTGATGCCACAGTTTCCACAAGAAATCTTGGGTTCCACGCGAGGCGTCAGCGCAATAACTAACGCCCAAATTAATCTGTAAAGGAGAAGCTGTACTGTCTGGATTTATTCGGCGGAGTGAAATCAATCTTGTAGATTAACCCCAGGACTTATTGTCAGGCACTAGAAGACTCTGAATTTACCTCCTGGGAGGAAATAAGACACTCTTTATGTGAATGTCCATCGGTGTCGACAGTGAGCGTAGTAAAATGAAACAAAATCCCCTCGCTGTCATCTGGAGCTAAGATTAATGGAAATTATCATTACAGATTATTCTATTAAAAAGACCACGCTGGAGTTGCAGGAAGTACCAGACTGCTGTGGATCTTGGTGCAGAGGTTCCAGAATCTCAGGATTACCTTTCCTTGACCATGTTTACACAGTTTGCGCTAACCAACGACTTGAGTTTCGTTTCACACTGGCAATGTGGACTCCGATATTTGCTGGAATCTCGATACATTTTTAAACAAATGTAACCGTGATTATCATTCTCCAGTTTTTATTGTCAGCACTGTGATGCAGAAACTCAAAAAAATGTGAATTGACTTCTGTTTTAACTATAAAAAGACATTAAAATGATAAAAAAAGCCTGTTTTTCTGCTTTGTTGTTCAAATATTGATGAGGAATTGCTGGGATATCAGAATGAAGCCAGGCATCACATCTTTATTACTGTTGAAGACACTACGTTTATTTTCACCGATATATCATAAGACAGCTTAAAAGCTAGAAGCGAGGAATTAAAAATGTAACTTTATCATTCTAAATTTCCTTTAAGCATTCCGTCTCACACACTTTGTCGGGAAAAGCTTTAAAATTCAAGCTCGGCTCAGTGGCAGGGGGGCTACTGAACCGTTTTTTCATATGCTGACGCCACGGATCCCGCCGCCCGTCGGCCGGCTCATCGGCCTCAGCAGCGTGAAGAGGCCCTTGATTTGTTCAGCGCTTCTTCTTCTGCGACGCGGAGTCTTTACGAGGCGTTTTACAGCGTCCGTATACTTAACTCGGCCTCCACTTGCCCCCCGTCTGAACCTCCTGCAAGTTGCTGGTCATTAAGTCACAAAATTAGTCCGAGTGGAAGCGAAAGAGAGGGAAAAAAAAAGTTTAACAGCCTCCGAACAGAGCGCGATGACCTCTGAACTCCCGTTGCCGCAGCACACTTGAGTGCGTGTGTGTGTGAGAGTGTGTGACAGCCAGGGGTTAACCAAAGAATGTGCGCGGGCCTACTGGAACCCGGGATAATTGAGCCATTTGTTGCAAGGTCACCGCAGAGCAAACCCCGCCCCCGAAAACCCCCCCCCGAAAAAAACCCATGTCACCGGCAGCCTTGACCAGCAGACTGAGAGCAGCTTTATAGAAAAAAAGCCAAAACCGCTGTTTATTATCCAGGTTTAACTTATTTTAATCATCTATTCCCGATTTTTCCAGCTGATCAATAAGCCGATCGATCCGTGAAGACCTGCGGATATTTCACTTTTCTTTATTTTGATGCAAAAGTAGAGCAACAGCATATTAGGAAGAAATAATGACATGTTGTTACTTGAATGGCGTTGTTCAATAATTAAAAATAAGTGTCAATTATGATTATGAATGCTTCTTTTTGATCCTTTCCTTTCCATTTCAACATGTTAGTAAACACCGTTCAGTTTAGGATTTTTCCAGGCATAATTACAAATAAATTCCTGTTTCCCACCAGAATTTTTTTATCAGTATTTTTTCATGATAGTTTATGTCTATGAATATGTCTATGTCTATGTCTATGTCTATGTCTATGTCTATGTCTATGTATATGTATATGTATATGTATATGTATATGTATATGTATATGTATATGTATATGTATATGTATATGTATATGTATATGTATTGAATGGAATTTGATTTTTTTTTGTCACAACTTAATTTCTTAGCTGTATTATAGCACATCAGTAAAATAATGAATATAGCATTTTATCTCATTTATCAAAATCCTGGTCTGCTTGCTTTTATTCTGAAATTCCAGCCACCATTTGTACAATGGAGCAGAAGATTAGACTATTAATCTTTTTTTTTTTTTTTTTTTTTGCGGCAAAACCAAATAATGACAATTGTTTTAAGAATCTTTTGTGAAAAGATGATAATTAGTCACTCAGCAGCAGATCCTGACACCAAGGTGGATAAAGGTACATATCGTGCTTCAACATCTGAACCCTATTGAAGCCATTTGGGCTTTGTGACCCTACTCATTATTCATTTAAAAAATGTGTTTTTTATTAAATGGACCTTCACTCAAATGAATAATAAAACCACTAGCCAAAAGCTTAATTTGGATCATATATGTTTCCTTATGCATTAATATCAGTAGAGTTCAGTCGTATCCCACCAAACTGTACTTTTGTTTTTATCCAATTGAATCACTTTGGTACGCTCCATTCTGCAGCTGCAAGGCATTATTATATTCATTTATTTGTGTATTTTAAACACCTACCATTTGAAAGAGAGAAAATTTCAACGGTAAAAATGCAAATGTCATTTGTGAGTTCCGTGCAAAGACGACAGAAGGGTTCAGTCGGATACTGTTGTGCAAAGAGGAAGTGGTGGGACATCACACTAATTGACTTTACGGCCTCTTCCGAACACAAAGTGGAGCTCCAGCTGAGAGTGTGTGTCCTCCAAACAACAAATTCCACGCTCGTAAACACACACACTGGACAGCTCCATCCAAACACGGCAAGAAATGTGTATTGGAGGCCAATAAAACGATAGAACCGGACGACTGGAAAGAATGAGAGTTCCTTCATTTCTAAAGATAATTTTTGATTTGACTTTATTATTTTTTGTTTGTGAAGGAGTTCCATATTTTGACCTCAGCGAGACGCTATAATCTAAAACAAGATTATTACACTCGGACAAGGATGCAGCAAGTTTTCAAGACGTTTCAAAACAAAATATTTTCTTTTTAGTATCCAGAGGTAAAAAAGGTCCGCCATCGGATGTGAACATTCTCGGCAACGAAACGTTTTTATTGTATAAATACCTTTGAATGTCGACAAAGTGAAAACATAATGTGAAGTGTGTCATGTTTTGATAATATGTTTCTTTGGAAATGGGCCTGGTTCGAGTCTGTTAACATTTTATTTTCCATTTTTTGATCCACTTTTTTTTTTTTTTTTGGGCCTTGGGATTCCAACTTTAGTTTCTTTTTTTTTTCTTTTTTCGTCCGGGAGCTTTGTCTCAAATCTCCCCTTCCTCCGTCAAGCATTAGGACAGCTGGCATCTCTCAGGTTCCACATTTTCTTCAGCATTCCAACTTCAATATAAATTAAAAGTGACAAAAAAAGGAAAATCCTCCAAATGACTGTTCACATCTGTCCACAGTTAACCTCAGTACATTTTACCAGGCGATACTGATCTACTGTAACCACAGCGGCACGGTGCCGCTGCAGCGTTACGCGTTTACTCACAATTCCAACACAGATAAACCAGAGTTCTAACAAAAAACTTAATTTTTTTCGGTATTTGATATTTGAGACCAAGATTTAAGTTTCCATTTAAACATGTGAGTTAGTAAACACCGTTCAGTTTAGGATTTTTCCTGGCATCATTACAAATAAACTTCCTGTTTCTCACCAGAATTTTTTATCAGTATTTTTTCATGATAGTTTATGTATATGTATATGTATATGTATATGTATATGTATATGTATATGTATATGTATATGTATATGTATATGTATATGTATATGTATATGTATATGTATATGTATTGAATGGAATTTGAATTTTTTTTGTCACATCTTTTAATTTCTTAGTTGTATTATAGTGCATCAGTAAAATAATTGATATAGCGTTTTATCTCATTTATCAATATCCTGGGCTGCTTGCTTTTATTCTGAAATTCCAGCCACCATTTGCACAATGGAGCAGAAGATTTGACTGTTTATCTTTTTTTTTTTTTTTTTTTTTTTTTTTGCAGCAAAACCAAATAACGGTAATTGTTTTAATAATCTTTTATGACAAGATGATAAGTAGTCACTCAGCAGCAGAGCCTGACACCAAGGTGGATAAAGGTACATATCGTGCTTCAACATCTGAACCCCATTGAAGCCATTTGGGCTTTATGACCCTACTCATCATTCATTTAAAAAGTGTTTTTTTATTTAATGGGCCTTCACTCAAACAAATAGTAAAATCACAAGCCAAATGCTTAATTTGGATCATATATGTTGATTCTTTCTATAAAACCAGCTCAATTCAGAGGAGTCGTTAGCCAAGCAAGCTACATATAGGGGGATTATTGGATTCGGAGCAGATGAACAGATTCCAGGAAATAATTCCCAACTAATAATATTCTGAATGTTGCTATGCTGAGTGAATGAAATAGCTCTGCATAGTCCCAAACCTAACGACGGATTAGTTACTCAGACACAGATCAAACCTAATCCTGCGCAAAACAGAAATTTGTATGAAGATTCTCCGTTTGATATTCCACTTAATCTGGGATCAGGATTATATCGCATCTGGGAAACAACAAACTGCAGTGACCCTAGAACTAAGCCAATAAGAGGCGGCCAGCTAATAGTCTTAGCCAAATAGTTAATGTTCAGCGACTGAAACGGGACAGACTTACAACTCCAGCCCAACTGGAAGGAGTTGTGTTGAGTAACTTTGGTTCTATTATGATGGAATGCCATCATAGTAGGAATACCGGAATACCAGAAACAACACTTTTTCATTACTTGGTCAAAAACCAACATCTAACAGATGTCTTGGAGCATCATGTGTGCACATCCCTGACCCTCCATTATTTCATGTTTGTTTTTGGGGGGGGGGCTTGTTTCTGGTACTCCAGTGGTTGGAAATGAATATGAATATCAATATTTATATGCTTGACAATATTTATATGCTTGACAAGTGTTTTTGTTCATTTTCAGTACTTTTACCTTCTTTACTTAAAAAGGCTTGGATAATCTGGTTAAACTGCATTAATCCAGACCCATCAGTGCATATCCTCGTATCTTCAGCCTGTGTTTTTGGTCTTGTCGCACTTTTTCTTGCAGCAGGGATATTCTCAATCTCATTCGGGGCCGGAAAACAAATTCGTCTTGAATACCCTTAAACAAATGAAAAAAAAAAAAAATCACAGCAAAGACAAAAAAAAAAAAATCCTTCGAATATCCATGACAAAACATTCAAAATGGGTCTTTTTTTTCTTTTAATACGGACAACAAATGTAGGCGTCAAGGTATCGCTGGCAGTGAAGTCAGTGACGGATCAAGAATCAGCCCTGAGAAGAAAAAAAATGGTTATGCAGTGTATACATGGGATGTTGTGTTACGCCACCTCTCTTTCTACACACACACACACACACACACCCCATCCCCAGGGACATAAATTTTTCAGTGTGTTGTTGTTAGTTCCAGTCTGCTGGGTCGTGGCTCAGCACACGCACGCACTGGTTTCTCTACTAGACACACGGGATCATGACCTGAGTGGAAAAAAGTCAATATAAGCAAACTGGATTAATGATCTTATAACTGTGCCCAAGTGTCTTTTTGGGGTGAATTAAAATTTGGAAAATAGTAGTGTTGAAAAGAGTTGTGTGTTTTCCTTTGACCCATTCCAAAAGCAGGAGCACTTTGACCTCTAACGCCCCTCTGATCGATTCATCCTGTCAGGCGGCAGATGTTTGTGCACGATGGTTTCGACCGTCACTCCCAATAACCAACCATCTTCGTTCGTTGCCGCAAAGCAGAAAATAGTGGTTTAGTCTCTTTGTTCCAGCCAAAGTTGGACATTCTTGAGTTTATAAACAAGTAAATACACCAACTGCGTGTTCATAATGCCATGAACATGTTTTGATTTGTAAGTGATCTCTCTTTTGTCACCCTCCAGAAGGGCTATCGACCTTTTTTGAAACCCAACTTCATGTTTATTCATTCATTCTCGGTAGCGGCGGCCGATCCCGGCTGACATTTGGCCGAGAGACAGGGCTTAACTGTCAATCACAGGGCCGCATACAGAGTTATCCAATCGATGGCATTCTTCTTCCTGTTTACATCTGCGTGAAAATGGGCTCAAGGTCATGTGATGGGCTCCTTGACACATATCTGTATACATATAATATAATAAGTCTGATATTTCATTGGAATGTAATCAGAGAGTTCCAGACAATGATATTTTTTAGCAACTCGTGAGTACAAGACGTTGCAGAAATTGGAGGGTTGGCAGTTCAAGTCCCAGCTCACGGTTCAATCTACAGATCTTGTCTGGATGCTTAAGTGTCGTTCTGGAAGACACCGAATTGCCCAATTGCTCCTACTAGGGTGAATTGGTGAATATGATCCAGTGTAAAGCGCTTTGAAACTGCAAAGTGTGTGATTTACGTCTTAGTCTTTGGCAGGGGTCTCAAACTCATTTTGGTCCGGGGGCCTAATTTGATGTCCAGGGGGCCAGAGCAGTAAAATCATTACCTAGAAGTTCAAAGTTTTCCTTTATTTTAGTGTAAAGGAGATCAATAAGTAAATTCTAAAAATATTTATATGTAATGAACTGTTCAATAAAAAAATACATGGCGAATTAATATTAAAAATGAATATTAAAAAAAAAGAAATTGATGAAATTACACCTTGAAACTATTGTTGAGCTAAAAGAGAAAATCTTGTCACGGTGGGAAAATTTGCTGCTAGAATTTCTTAGAAAATTGACTGGTAGCATGTATAAGAGGAGGTATAATGTTTACAAGGTTAACCCTCTCAGGCTCAAATTAAGTTGTAGTTGCAGGAAAAATCTGATATTTGGCTGTCGCAAATCTGCAACATCTGCCTGGAGAGGGTTATTAATGATGGCTATTCTGGTTGATAAATCAATCTTTTTAATTTTGGCCATTTTTGGGGGGGTATCGTTTTTGTAGTTTTTATAGAAATAAGAAAAGATCCTTCACCAGATGTTTTTTCAATAAAAAATCATTTCATTTTCAAATTTTGAAGGAAAAAATACATTGCTAAATTTTAATTTTTTCTTTGCCTTTTTTTTTTCTTTTTTTTTTTTTGTGAGAAAAAACGCACGAGCTGCACTAACACAAAGATATGATTTCAGGCAGGGGGCCACAAAATATTGTTCCAAGGGCCGCAAATTGGCCCGCCGGCTGCGAGTCTGAGACCCCTGGTCTATGGTAAATTTTTCACCTTCCATATGCAATTGTTGGATTTATACTCTTCGATTACAACAAGAAGTACTCCACACCACTGGGCCGTGCCTGGCAGCTTAATAAACACCAACATGACACACAAATGGCGCAGAACACCCGGCACTTCTGCTGAAGTTCATGTTCTTAGAAGTCCCAGCTATATGTGATAACGTAATATCGATTCCAACCAAAATAAAAATGCACTGTCACTAGCTGGCGGCTAATGTTAGCATCTGCCATCCTGCAATTCTGCGAAGTTCACCGCAACCCAGAAACTCCTATATTTATCATCACCTTCATTTGAACGCACACAACTGTGTTGTCCACTGTTCGCTGTCATGGTTAAACCAAGAGCTCAGGAATCGAACCACTTTGTAATCATGTAGGACTTTTTTTGTTTTGTTGTACGGTACAAAACCGTCATCATTGCACAATTACATGGTCGTTCAGATCATTTGTGGGGTTTTTTTTCCTTCTCCGAAGCATTTTGGCGTCAAGCCGGTTTGAAACGACCCCAGTTAAAAGAAAAAAGAAAGAGAGAAGCAATTTTATTTTATTTTGAAATTCAAAACTCAGCAGAGCGGGAAACCCGTCTTCCTCATCTTTCCAGAATTGACATCCAATTGACAAAAACCAGGTCACTCAGCAGTGGTGAGATTTTGTAAATAACTCCGGTTTATCTTTTTTAACAAGGAGTAACGCCCAACAAGATATGTTATAAATTGTTTTAATTTTTTAGGAGGCTGGATTTAATTGCTTCTCCAAAACACAGCCCTACCAACATTTCATCCATATGTGCTTGTTTTTTGCTTCTTAAGCATTAAACATCTTGAATAAATTAGAGGCTTTACAGCAGATGTATTTCCTGCAGTCAGTGGAACCAGAAGTTAAGAGCTTCTCTCTTTGTCTGCACACACGTCATGTTTCCCCCCTTAAACCCGAAGATATGCCACCGAATGCCTGACATATTTAGCGCCATCTGACTCTGATATTAAGAGACCTGTGATATTACAAAACAATTTTCCGCTTTCGAATCCCACACGGTCCCGGTAGCCTTGAAAATGCCAGGTGGCTTCGGGCCTCTCTGCCACCACAGAACGACGGGGTGGTTTGAAAATCGACACGTACCGGAAAAAAAAAAGAAAGCTGAAACAAAGATACGTTTCGGGGCTGGTACAATTTTTAACGGAAAGAATGATCCAATGGTGTGCCCACGCCGGAGGACGGCGGCGACTGAAGAGCGAGACTTGTCTCACACAGAACTAGCCTTATGAATAAAGCTAAATCAAATCATAGACGTAATCAGTTGTGTCCTATTTTTTTTTCTTTTGTGAAAAGTTGGTTTTTACCCACGTCATTTGTCTCTGGAACGGATTACAAAGAGATATTGTAAAAAAAAAAAGGAAGATTAACTGATTAAAAGCCTTTGGCAAAAGCTTCTGTTCCTCAGTCTGTCAAGTAAAATTGGCTTGTTATCTTTTTTTAAGTAAAGTCAGAATAGCGTAGATGTTTGTTTTAGCATTCATGTTTTTGTAAAATATATTCTAAACTAATAAATGGATATGAAGTTCTTACAGTTCTTTAAGACACACGCTAACCCATATGAGTGTTTTAAATCGCAAAACATCAGTTTTGTGTTTCCGGGAAACCCTTAATTTCAAGCCCTTTTCTTGCTGTTGCTCCATCTGAGGTTACCAGGGTGATATTTCCAGAAAATCTGGAGGAGAGTCTGGCGGTGGCCGATCAGCTCTCGGCGGCATTTTTCCCCCCCTCACTCTTTGGTCTTTTATAGAAAACTTGGAGTTCATTTTCTGAACTGGCAGCCTCTCTTTTGACTCGCTTGGTATTTTTAATAGGGGTTGTTATCTCATTTTTTTTTTTCTTAAACAGCTTTGCAGAGCTGAACAGCAAAAATGGAGCACATTTCTCAAGGCGATACTCATTCATTCATCCAATATCTATATACCACTGATTCTGCAAGTCGGGGTTGCGGGGTCACTGAAGCCTATCCCGGCTGCCACTGGGGCAGAGGCGAGGTCCACCTAGTCAATCATACGGTCACGTGTAGAGATATACAACCGTTCGTGCACATCTGGGCAGAAAGGCTCTTGGATGGAATCAAACGAGGGACCAAAGAAATATTCTCAAAAATAAATATGCCCACTAAACAGTGGCAAGCACGACCAAA
Organism: Fistularia commersonii; assembly: GCF_037954325.1. Classification (NCBI taxonomy): domain Eukaryota; kingdom Metazoa; phylum Chordata; class Actinopteri; order Syngnathiformes; family Fistulariidae; genus Fistularia; species Fistularia commersonii. Next base: position 14,155,162 of record NC_141296.1, on the reverse strand, counting down.
AGCTGCAGGCTAGGTTTAATCACTCGGCATATCGCCACAGAAACTTATCACGCGTTTGAATTATCGCTGCACTCCGTGACCCTGAACATGCACGCATTCATGAGAAATACTCTCATATGTCCAGATGGTGCAACACACACACACACACACACACACACACACACTCACTCAGAGAATATTCATGCACCAACAGCGCTGTCCGATCGTGTGATTGCAAATTAATGCTTTCAGGCCCGTGGCTTTGGGTTCCATGATTACCAATTACGTTTCACTCAGCCTCCATTCAGAGTCCAAGTAGAGTGCGGCTGCATGAGTTATCAGAGTCGGTGTCTCCGTTGTTCATTATTACCACATTATCATTCTGGACGCTGAAATATTGATTCTGCATGTCGCTGCGCACAAGTCGCACCAATCACGTGACGCTAGATTTGGGATTTAAAGATGCGCATGGACATTGTAAAGGGCAGCGGCTGATCTTTTTTTGGGTTTCTTGACAGCATTGTGTGGATCGTCACTCTGCATGACAAACTGTACCCTTTTAGGACAAACTCAGACGTTCGCCTTTCAGATGTATCTGCGCGTGCACACATACTGGACTGTCTCAGAAAATTAGAATATTATGATAAAGTTCTTTATCTTTTGTGATGCGATCACAAAAACAAAAATGTCCTACATTCTGGAGTCATTACAAATCAACTGAAATATTTCAAGCCTTTTAGTATTTTAATATCGCTGATGATGGCTTACATCTTAGAAAACTCAAAAATCCTATCTCAAAATATTAGAATATCATGAAAAAGTAATTTTAGTTTTTTTTAATTGCATTACAGAAGATAAAGAACTTTATCACAATATTCTAATTTTCTGAGACAGTCCTGTACACACACACACACACACACACACACACACACACACACACACACACACACACACACACATTCATTTACCTCTGTGATACGGAATACAAGGGAACAAAACTGCCCCCAGTATTCGGAGATGCTTGCGTGTGTTAAGCTACAAGCTGGAGGCTATTTCACCATTAAAGATAAACATATCTATATATTTTCCATTGTCCATTTCCTTCCTTGAGTGATAGAGTGAACTACCTAAGGTGTTCTTGACGCGGTACAGATTTATCCTGGTGATCTTCTCCGGCTCGGCAGCAACAGGTAGTTAAGAAACACCCTCGGGCTCAAAGTTCCGGCACGCATGGTCCCAACTTGGCGGGGCAGTGTCGAATGTTTGAAACAGAGCTTGGTCAGCTTCAGGCACTTTGAAAAGAGAACATGCAATTGTGTACCGGCGCATAAAGTGTTTTGATTTACACGCTTGCGACTAGAGAACATGTATCATTCACACATGTATGACTAACGGTTTACTTTCCCACTGCTATATATCAGACAACACCCTGGACCAGTCACCCGTCAATCACAGAGCCACATATAGAGACATTCGACCAACACAGACTGGAACATATACGGACTACGGAAATCGGACCGGGGTCCATCCAGCTGTAAGGCGGAAGTGCGAACCACTGCGCCCTGCGAAGAAATTCTGAAAAAGTGACCTCGGGATAAAAGTTTTCCAGGCCAGAGGGTGGCGGTGGTTTGTATCTGTAATTTCCCCAATGACTACAAACTGGGTGTGAAAAAAATAAATTTCATGACATCCTTGAAACTGGTGCGTGTAATGGAGAATATAGCAGACGAACAACAACAGGGAAACACATTTTCACACTGTAAATATGACAACAAGCACTTTGAATCTTGAATCTTGAAAAGAAAATGGGGCTAGGGTTGGTAGGATCAGACAAAGATGACGCTGATCTCTAGTGGTGCACCTCTAATGAAATGATCCGCCTCCTTTCTCATTTTTGTTTCTCTCCGCGTGCACCGCCGGCCTCACCGAGGCATATCAGCCGACTGTTGATTCCTTCAATCGGCCGGAAAAGCCGCCATCATGGGGCCGGCCTGCAAGACACATAGCAAGCAGAAGCAAGAACAGCAATAAAACACCGTCATAATCTGCGTGTCCATTTGAAACCAATCTGATGGTTACTCAACACAGAACCTGTCTATAGGTACTTAACGTCCGGGACATTTTATCCCACGACAGCAGGGAGGTAGATCTAATCCGGTTGCCACCTGGGCTGTCTCTGAGTTCTCTACCGGACCTGCCTGGATTCTTGGTCGTTCCCAGACGGTCCAAAAATAATCTGCAGGTTCATTTAAGACTCTGAATACTGGATGTCTTTATACGTGCCATTGTGACGATCCAGGTTCTCACCCAGTGTTAACTGGTACTGGCTCAAGCCCCAATAGCTGCACAAATTCAGCACAGCTGTCAGTGGGGAAGTGAATCAACCTCCTCCATCTAACCGTATTCTCTGTATTCTCTACACCAATTTAATACACGTCCTCTTTCATTGCATCTATAAATCTTCTCTTTAGCCTTCCTCTAGGCCTCCTACCTGGTAGCTCCAACCTCAGCATCCCTCTACCAATATATTCACTATCCCTCTTCTGTACATGACGAACCACCTCAGTCTGACTCCGCTGATCGTCTCTCCAAAACATCTAACTTATGCTGTCCCTCTGATCTTATCCATCCTCGTCGCTCCCAAAGAGAACCCAAACATCTTCATCTCCGCTACTTCATGTTTCCATCTTCCCTCAATGCAACTTTCCCTAAACCGTACAGCATCATTGGCCCATTGGTCCTTGTATACAGTTTATACAGTACCTTGTTTACTTTTCACGGTTTCGCTACTTCACGGATTTGCATCGTGCCTTGTGTTCTGCATTCTGATTGGCTAAAAAGTCACTTCGCTTCTTCTCTACCTGTGCGTCAATAACATTGCAGTTTACGTAAAACAGCTTGCCAAATTTACATTACGTACGTGCAAATTATCTTGCAATTTCCAGTTTCTCTAAAACCCATAACGTTGACAAAACGCTCCGGACCGACAAAAGCCCCTGCGGCAGGGCCCAAAAGGCAGCGGAAGATGCTATCTATCGCAGATAAAGTTAAACTTCCGGACATGCTAAGGGAAGGTAAAAGCTATGCGGCTGTAGGTCGGCATTACGGAATTAATGAATCTTCCGTTCGTTCCATAAAGAAGGAAGAAAAAAACATAAGGACGACAGCAGCGATAAGTTTCGCAGCAGCAATGAGGTCGCGGTGGGCGTTGCTAATCTTCGCAATTTGAAGCCTTCTGTTCACATCGATGATTAAAATTATTATTTGACAGTACAGCACAGAAGTTATTTGTTGAAAAAAACGTTTCTAAAGTACAGCACTTTTATTTGTGAAACAAATGATTGAGCTTGTAAAATGGTTTGTTCTTCCTTTTCAATGTATAATAGAGTATTTAATTGTATAATAATTGTAAAAAAAATAAAGGTTTCTACTTCACGGATTTTGCCTATCACGGGTTCTTTTTGGAACGTAACCCCCGCGAAAAACAAGGTATACTGTACCTTTTCCTTTTGGCAAGTGCGCTCAAGAGTAAATTCACCTTAAAAACGTTGAGTTACTGCTTATTTATAGCTCTAAGGTTTGCCTCTCGTTTGAGCTTTGATATATTTATAATTTTATTGTGTCAGAATAGGACAGGAGATCCATGATGATGATATGCTGGATTCCATTCTGAACAGTCACGCCGAGTGGATATAGAGGAAAATCCAACTATCGCCTTTCAGCTTGATTTGAATTTGGATTGGATTTTGAGACTTTTTCTTGACATTTGAAATGAAATTTGTCCATTAGGTCAGAAATGTTTACAAATGTTGACTCTGGGCAGGTTGAGTTGTAAACATTTTCTGCCAAAATCGGAATCCAAGGAGGTAAATAGAAAACAATCTGGAGCAGCTTCATGATAATAAAACTATAGCGTGTATAAGAAGTGACTGCAGGCCAGGACTTAATATCTTACTGGCTGCTGCTCTCCGGTTTAACTAAACACTTAAAACTGTTCCCTCAAAGGATTCTACGTTCCTCTTGATGGAAACAGTGGTGTCAGCATTATGCAAAACCTAGCCCTACATTTGCACAGACATGCTAGCTCATGATTGTCAGCTAGCTAAAATGCTATGGGTCTTAACATTGGGAGTGAATACATGAATCTAAAGATGCAGCGAGCGTGCCAAAATGAAAGCCGGTTTAAAACATCCGACTATTCTTAAAGTTGATTTTCTTTGGTTTTTTTTTTAACTGTCACCTCCAGTCAGCACTGTGAGCGATATGCCTCGGTTTCCACCAAAACACTGGTCAGAAGTTAACAGCTAACTAATATGTAAGTGGCTCCAAAAATGGAAAATGATCGGAGGCGTAAACACCGGGGTGTAAAGACACACTGTAAACAATCATGTCTAACGTTATAATGTGACCAGTCAGTCAATTGAAATTTCAAGTGTGCTACAAGAAGAGCCTCCATTTTCTTTTCTCTCATGTTACTCCGGAGCCGAGGCAGACTTAGGGGGGGAAAAAAGGAGACGACACGGGCCAGTCCAGCTCAATTTTCTCTAAAGTGCACCCCGGCCAAACCCCAATCACCCGACGTGCGTCACTGCAGTCTTAATAACACGTGTGGAGAATATTTTTGAATGTTCATAAAAGAATAATCACATTCGTCCCCCCGATTCCAACCCCAACCTTGGAGGACTCCGACTTGGACCGCTCGCATCCAGACGAGCTGCAGAGGCAGAACAGCTCGCTGTCAGTTGGACGGACCCCCGACCCATCCGATGTGAAAGGTAGGCGTAAACGACAACACGTAGCGCTGTGGCCTTCCGGAGGGAGGTTTGGGGGGCCGCTAACTCAGACGATCGTCGATGCTGCAACCGACGGCCGCTTGAGAGTCCGTGCACATGAAGAAGAACAAGAAGGTGAGGTGCAGGAACAGCTGGAGAACATTAGAGCGTCAAGATATAAATCATGGCTCTTTCCTTAAAGAGCATGTGATTTTATTACATTTTTTTACTATCCATCTTCAGCCACAGTGCGGGTAGATTTATAGATAAGAAATACTTGTGCAAAGAGATGGGTGAGAGATTTTACCAACATGCGTGTTTCATTTGTTGATCGAGGATCTGACAGTGCTTTGATTGCTTCTGTGTTATCAAACACCAATCCATCAATATAAATTTCTGCTGGTTGTATTGCGTCGAAGATAAAGCTCTCGGCCGATGGTTAGCAGGTTCCCCGGTTGGATCGGACTGGGTTTGTTTGTGCGGGATCTCCGAGTTCTCCGCCCGGCCACCCGAGTTCTCTTCAGGTTCTCCGTCTTCCCCTCCCTGTTCAAGCAGTCCCTGGGTTCATTGAGGATACTAAATTGTCTGTAGGTTTGAATGAGAGGGCAGACGGTTTGACGTCTCTGTTTGTGGCCCTGTGATTGACAAGTGACCCCTCAAGGTCAAACCATCTCACCCAAATGTCAGCTTGAATTGGCTCCTGCTGCATTGGGACTGGTTGATAGAGAATGAATGAATAAACATAAAGTCAAATAAATGGCATTCAGTGTTTCTGCCACGCTAAGCTAACGCCCTCCAAACTATGCAGGCTTGAGTAAAAAATATTTTTCCCGTTAACATTTCCCAGTGGTGACCATACAACCTCAGTTGATTTTGATATGACTGTTTATTTGTGCATCCGGCTTTCATTCTCCCGAGAAGGTAAGAGAGAAAATACAAAACCAGCAGAACGAGAACAATAAATTCCTCAAATTACTCCTCTTTTCTGATGCCGTTCATCGGTAAAATAATATTTTTTGGATATTTTTCCATCTCTATCTCAACGTTTTAGTTTTGTTTTCTTTCCTATTAGAACTTCTTTGTAGAGCTCTGAGAAGAGGTTAATTGGAGTCGAAAGACATTACATTTTGGAAAGAGTCAGAATATCCTTTTTTTTTATCATTAGCATTAATTTCTCAGAAATTATTAGTCACATTGCTTCACAAAATCATCAACAGAGTTGACATCTCTTAATATATAGAGGGTTTTTTAACTGTTTGTGTCTCAGTGGCCATCTGAGTTCTAACAGTATGCCTCCAGCTAATATATATATATTTTTTTTAATTTGTTTTCTCAGAAACATATTGGGAGATGGAAGGAGGATGAAGTATGCAGGGGGGAAGTCTTTCAATCAGTATTGTTGTAATTACTCCGGAAGGCTGGTCGCTATATAGATAAGTTTATCTCTTCTCTGCGTTTGAAGACTTCACCTCTGCAGCCCGCCACTCCCCTCCACACACACACACACACACACACACACACACACACCTCCAACTTCGAGCCACTCCCCTGCTTCTATCTGTGGACATCGGCAACACACTGGACTCGATGAAGCTGCTTCTGATTCAAGGTGACAGTGACTGCTGGTTGCGTCTGGTGTTTTGGTTCCCATTCCTTTCGCTTCCATTACAGCAGCCTTTGATAAACATCTGTCACAGTTATTCTTCTGGAATATCTCAAATGGATCTCATTTGTTTGTGTAACAGTATAATGAAGAAGGTGGGAGCCTTTTGCCTGAATAAAAACTATAACTGACTCTTGTTTCTGAACCCCTTCCCCCTGAGACCATGCCACTCTGTATTTAATTCATTTATAATTTATAAATACATATTTGAATAAATACACAAAAATACATAAGAAAACGTGTACAGATACAAGCAGAAACAAGTACTAAACCTTTTTTCGCTGAATAGTTTTCTCTATCACACAATTTTAACCTGTGAGGAGAGACAAGGCATAAAGTGTTGAGTTGTAATATCTGAGCCCAAAGTACTAAAATTACTAGAATAAATTTGTATTCTGCAAGAACATTGTAATATTTCAATGAAAGAATACAAGTAGCCGGAAGACTTCTTGTTACGAAAATACTGGACAGCATCTTGGAATTTTATGTAAATACTAATTCAATCCAAATACATTATTTTAGTTATATTTACTGAATTTGATAGATTATTTGTAATTTGAAATACAAAAAAAACATATAATTTCATCAAAATAAAATAATAGGTCAAGAAAAAAATATATCAAATTATCATTCATTGAATGGAAAAGCTCAGTATGACTACTCATGTTGTTAAAAGGATAAAACATGAATAAAAATGATAAGGGGTTTCACAGAAGTTTCAAGTTTTTTTGTGGAAAAAAAAAAAATCCTTATATTGACTCTTTAGGGTCACTGACATTCTGTCTTGACCGATTATCGTTCAATGAAATAGTCTTCAATAACCTGAAATAACGCTTGATTATACTATATGACAACATCTAAGTGAGGCGACTATACAAGCTTTTCCCTCCAGTAAAAAAACACAATGCTGCGCAGGACGGCCTCTGCGGTGTCTAGGACGAAGAAGGAGAAACGTCAGCAGCACTGCCACTCATCTCCACCTGCTGAGGAGGAGCTCCTCGGGGGGATGATGAAGAAGCTGTTTGGCCAGCAGCTTCTGGTTTGATCAAACAGCATCAACCACCAAGACAAAAAATAAAAAAATAAAATGCCTCTAGGCCTGGAGGCAGAAGGAAAAAAAAGGAAATAAAATATAAAAGACACCCTCAAGGAACCGGCAATTCTAAAAAATGCTATTTTTACTTTTTCTGCTTCTGTACTTTTTTCCCTCCTGTAAGACTTTTACTGATGAATGTCACATCAAACCGGGTTTTTACTCTGAGCTCAACTGCATTTCAAACAGGCTGAGAAATTTTCAAAAATGCCAAGAGACACCCAAGACTAAATATTTTTTTTTCCCTGTGTAACTTACTTATTTTCGAAAGCTTTCAAAAATTCCACCGTATTATCAGCTAAATAACTGAAGATGCCTATTTCTGATGACATGTTCTCTCTTCATCTGGAGGAGTGAGATGAGGTGGCTCGGGCATCTGGTTAGAAAGCCTCCCCGCTGAGGTCGTGCGGGCTTTTCCTATGAAAAAGAGACCATATCTGCAAAAATAATAATAATATCCATCCGTCGTCTGCCGCTTATCCTGCACTCAGGGTTGCAGGGGATGCTGGACAAGAGACGGGGTACACACTGGACTGGTTGCATGTCAATCGCGGGGCTACATATACAGAAAACCATTTCCTCACTCACTCGAGGCAATTTTCCCATTTTTTTTCCAATTAACCTGCTGCATTTGGACTGTGGCAGGGGAAACCGGAGGAAACCCACACAGACAAGGAGAAATCTCCACACAGAAAGGTCCACTTGTTGTAATCGAACCATCGTGCTGTGAGGCCGAAGCAACCACTGCCCCGTCGTGCCACGCAATAATATAATAAATATTCATATATACCGGTATATTGTATATTGTAAATATTGTGGTGTTTTTAGTCAGGGAAACACCTGGGTAACGGTGGGTAAACGTGTGCTCAATGAGCAATAGCTGTTGTTGGTCACAGCCACGCCGAACAAGCCTGCAATATAACTAACTGTTCCTGCACAATTCCAGGTAAAAAAAAATACAGAATTCAATGTACCGAAAACCACACCCACATCATTCCCAGCGACCCCAAAATCACACAGAAAACAAGCATCAACATAACCCCCAACATCCGTGACTCTCTACAATATATATCTTTTACTATGCATTGTAATCTTGGATTACCCGTGTAAAACCACTTTTTTCTAATTTTATTTTAAAACTGGGTCAAAAACTGAAGGGTACAAGAGGTGATAATAATATTATAGTCATAATAATGAGGGTATTAATAGAGTGCTTTCCATCACAGTGCTGTATAAGAAAGAAAAATACAAAAGAGAGATAATAAAATAATAATAAAAAATACTCAGTCATTGTCTGATCCGCTTATCTTGCAGTCAGCGCCGTGAATGGAGGAATATATTAATGTAACTTTTGTTATTCATCATAGTGGCGGTAGAGATAACAACAACAACAACAACAACAACAACAAAGGTTCTGCTTAACGGCGTGAAGGATCCGGTTGGAATCCACCAGGGAGACTTTCTGCGTGGTTTTCCTCCCACAGTCCAAAGATCACGCAAAAGATGAAGTGACAAAAATGGGAAAATTAACCTTGTGACTGAACGTTTTTGTCTCCATATGTGGTCCCGGCGACCTGCTCCAGGATGAACCCCGTCTCTCGCTCGATGGCAGCCGGGATAGGCCTCATCATTCCCCGCGACCCAGAGCGGGGGATAAGCGGTGGATAAAAACAACTTCGACAGATCGGCGGGATCAGTTCCACGCATTTCGGCTTCACAACTTCATTTCCCAGCAACCCCCGCATCTCTCTTTGCCGTGTGCTCCCGCATGCAGCTGGAGGTGGGAGTGGGAGTGGGAGTGGGTGTGGGAGCGGGGAGGGGGGGGATCTCCAGCTCCGGGAGGCGGTGAGAGTCAGTCGGCTTCACCGCGGAGCAGTGAGCGCGTCGGGCGACAGGCGGAGCCGAAGGCGACCGAGGACCAACCTCGACTCAAAGAAAATACATGAGCGAAACTCGGACGCCGAATTTCGAGTGAGGACCGGCGCCGGTCGAAACGGTCGACGGTGGTTTAAAACGCAACAAACCTTTGTCAATATTATACATTTTTTCAACAACTTGGGACCGAGAAAGGGTGTGTTGACCGGGGGGGACTCGGCGACCACCGACCCCCTTCCTCTTCTTTTTCGTCTCCTAAAACAACAAACACCAAGACGAATCCAAAAGAGGTGAGTAAATCGTTTGGAGAAAAACCTTGTATGAAATAGCAGAACCTTCTTAAATTCACCCAATTGAAGTTGAAGGAACAGTTGTGTTAGCTTGACATGCTACATTTGTTTTGAAGCCAAATGCGTGCGGTTGTTAGCTTCTCCGCACGGAGGGTTTATTTTCAAAATACAAGAAGCCGCCGGTTGGTGCACCATTGAAATGGGTGAGGTTTGTTTGGACGCACAAAAGACTTCTCAGTCGTTTATTCGTCCCCCCTCACACGAACACATGCTGACCCTTTACGGATCGGGCGTTTAAAATGCAAAACCCCGTGTAGAGAGGAAGGGGAAACCACGGTGGAAATGAAGCGTTGCTTCTGCAAAGGCTTGCACAAAGTAACAAGACAGCCGTATATGTGTGTGTATGTATGTGTGTGTGTGTGTGTTTCTCCTGGCTGCGTTTGGTTTGCGCCACGCAGGGGTTAAATGTGATAAAACTGCAGTTGGAAAAAAAAAAATTAAAATTCAAAAAGGGGGCTTGAATCCAAATTGAGGTCCCTGAATGGCACATTCGGTAGGGCAGTTAGATTCAGTTTAAAAAAAAAAAAATAAGACCTTTCCATGCAAATGAGTCCTTTGAGGGCAGGAAGGGGTTTCCTCCGATCCCCCCCTGCAACACACACACACACACACACACACACACACACACACACAAATACACACTTCTCTGCAGCTCAGGACGGATGTGAACTGTTAGATTTAAAGCCGCATAGGAAGGATGTGTAGCTTGGGGGGGGCATCAGTGTGATGGACTAGAGAATCAGGAGGATGCGTTGCCAGCAATGTCGTCGCAAGGGAAGGTACCTGATACAGTCTGTGCAGGATAAGATTAGCTTAGGCCAACAATTGTGGGCTGGTAACATTTGAAAAAGATTGAAGAAGAAGGGGGCAGCATGCATCAAGAACTGTAGCGGTGAAGAAGCGACTCCTCTTCATGTGGGCGGATGTGTTACACTTATATCATCCCGCCAGTTTCTGTCCTGCAGTATTTCAGCGTCTCCAGTTTTGCTGAAAAACTCCCAAATCCATTTCCTTGTTCTCTTGATACATTTTTCATATGCAATATTACATTTCGACAAATTGACTCAATCATGACTGATGCTGATGAAATATCACAACGTAAAATGCTACTGACAACATCCAGATCATTTTATTTTTCTTTTTTCTGTGTGTATTTTAAAAACTGTGTTAATATACTCTACAATCAGTGGATTGACACGGTCATCTTTGTAGGTGAAAAAAACAAAAACAAAACAAAGAATCAGCAAAATATTTCCAAAAATCTGTTTAAAAGAAACACCAATAATTAAAATACAACTGGAAGGTCCAAAATCTACCCCCTTCCCCCTAAAATATTGAAAAAAAAATGGTGCGGACAGTAATAAATAAAATAGCATGGAATTGAAGGAAATTCCCCAATAAATGGGATAAAAAAATGTTAGAATTAAAAGTTTGATCAAGGCTGCATTCATCTTTATTTGTTTTTTTAATTTTTTGAATTTCAACAATTTGTTTGGTTTTACTTGTACTTGCAAGTGTTGTCTATGGATACCAGGCCTCTGCCCAGTGTAATGTAATATATATGTGTAATATATATATATATATATATATATATATATATATATATATAATTAGCCAGCAGTTGAGCAGTTTGAAGTTGCATGTTCTACCCCACCTGGGCTCTCATGTCTGTTTCTGTTTTTCAGGGGAAACGCCATGCTGTGAATCGTATTAGTGGAGATATTGACTCCATGCTGGCGACCGTGCCCGTGTAATGGAAACACGCCTCGGTCGCCCCCGGTAGTGTCTCAAATGCATCGGTCGAAATATATCAGCAGCGCCCATGGCTAATTGCAATGAGCGGGGTCTCGCCGGTGGGCACGCTCCAGAGTCAGTCGCCCTGCCGCTCCAAGAGCCATGCTAAAGCAGTGCACGGGCAACAGCGAGGGGCACTGGGTTCATGCAAAGGGAAAACCGTGGACATAAGCTGGAAAATCTGTGGTGTGGGCCTCATTTTAGATTCCCCCTCATTTTTCTGAATTTTGACCTAGATACTCGCCCTGCACCTTCTCCTTTTTTTTAAGCTTTTGTTTTTCTGAAGCGGAAGTGCAGCCTGTCTTCTGAGAGGGCGCTGCCGCCATCTGACATCATGGATGTTTGAAATTTATTGCCCCGGCCCTCGTTGGAGTTGAAAAATGTGAGCGATGAAGGGACCCGTGTGAAGAGGAGGAACAGGTGGAAGAGCAGATCAAAATGGCACAAACCAGTTTGCTGCAAGGAAAGCGCTTTTACTGTCGGGAATGGGTCTTCCATAAGATCCAGCACTGCCTGCAGGAGAAAACCAACAGCTTGAGCGGAGTCACCGGCACTCCCAGCAAGCAGCCCCCGCCGCTGCCTGCGGGGGGAGCATCAAACCCGGGCGGCCTTACAACGGGCTCTGCCAAAACGGGGAGCTCCTGGGGTGTGCTTCTGGTAGGAGGTCCAGGGAGCGGGAAAACAGCCCTTTGCTCTGAGCTGCTGTGGCCCACGTCCACGCAGGGGGCCCACCGGGGTCTGCCCCAGCAGAGCCTGGCCTTCCATTTCTGCCGCGCCGACGACTCGGACACGCTGTGCGCCGGCGGCTTCATCCGAGGACTGGTGGCTCAGATCTGCCGCAGCGGGCTGCTGCCCGGGTACGAGGAGAAGGTGCGCGACCCAGCTGTGCAGGGAGCTCTGCAGCCCGGCGAGTGTGAGAGGAACCCCAACGAGGCTTTCAAGAGGTAGGCGCACACACACACACACACACACACGCAAATGCACGTCCTTCATACATCCGCAGGATTTCACCTCCAGAGTTACCCGCCTATCAGTCTCTGAACAATCACCGGAGTGACAGGAAATTAATCCACACTTGTGTCTCTTAATTAAATGCTTTTTAATTATTAAAATTAACCCTTGCATTTGGGGGCCATTCAGTCAGCCAGTAAACCATAAGCAACACAAATAAGAGGAAACTAATCAAAATGCCAATAATATATATCCATCTGTCTCTGCACAAAAAGTATTCTTGCATTCTTTCCGGTCCAATTTAACACAGTGCGTGCGTGCGCGGGCGAACGTTCGCGCGTGCCTTTGTTTGTGTGGTTAAAATAATAGTGTTGGCTTTGAAAAAACATGATGTTCTCAAATCTGCTCATTGAGAAGGGTTTGTGTTTCCGCAGCTCTTGGCTTCGGTTGTAAAATCACGCGGTTTTTGCCTTTTATTATCCACCTTTCAGGTGGGTCCAGAAACTGCCTGAAATATAGGAATTTGCTCTGCCTGCAAGAATAAAATGCAAAAAGCCATCCCCCTCTCCGCTCCACCTCCTGACCCTGAATCACCCCTCCCCCATTTTTTTTTTTTTTTTTTTTTACTGCTGCTCACACTCATTGCACAGCCCCACCTCAGCAGCGTCGCTATTTATTTGATGTCATGCTTGTGTTGGTTTTCCCCCCTGGTGTGGCATCCTGGGTGGGAATGTCCCCACGTGCCTTCCGATACATGAAACATCTTGATATTTTTTTGAGCTACTGTTGAGCTCCTATGGTTAGAACCAGTTAAAGTGCGCATGCATGTGAACGCATGTAATATGTATCTAATATCTTTTTGCTTGTTTTGATTTGAAAAGTCTTACACTCCACTTCTCACATTTCCTTGAAAAAAAATACCCGGTGGTTTTAAAGGAGGGTAAAGTTCAGTAAAAAAATCTACCTGAAAGAGGTGGCTTAAAACCAATTTGTAAACCTATCTAAAAATCAGCCATGAACTATGAAACAAATAAAACATCAAAACACCCCAACCCAAAAGACATGATCAGAAATTTTGAAATCAAAAACTGAAAATCCATCCAAAAACCGAAGCTCAAAAAAAGCAGGGAATGACTTACTTTTGAGAAACATTAAAATGAGAGAAAAATAGCCCCCTTGGATGAACTGTGAGTTTCCCCCGTGTATTTCATCAGAGATGCAGGCATGGCGCTACGCAACACGGTGAAATGGAAATTAAAATGTCTGTATTTGTGTTTTTACCGGGGTGAGGCTCCGCCCTCCCGTGAACTGCATCTGACTCAGCAGCTGACCTGAGTGACTCCGCCGCAGAGCGATAAAGTTGACATGTGAAAAGAGGGCTCGGCAGGCTTGTGGATGTACAGCGCCCTGCCCGGGCATGCTACGCGATCAAGATGGACTGTTATTATAGGCACAGGCACTAAAAGGCGTGCGTGTGTGTGTGTATGTGGATGACTCGCATGGCTCATCTGTGCAGGCCAGGTCAACCAGTTCTGTGCGACGCAGTCAGGAATGCTGTGCCGAACGCACGCACGTTTTCCCGTTCGGCCATCTGGTGACGCTTATTGCACCATCTCCACATCACACTCGAGAGGGAGAGAGGCGGAGAGGAGGAGGGAGAGGGAGGCGGAGACGGAGGGGGGTGCGAAAGTAGGTCAAACGTTCAGCAAGGTAAATCATTTTTTAAACACTCGCCAGAGTCAACAGCTCAAGCCCTGTTCCTTCCCCGAGGAAGCCAGCGCCAGTCATGTCATCTGCTGGCAATCGTGCGGCCGCCACCGACGACTGCGGATTGACCCTCTCAGATAAAAAAGCGGGTTATCGCAGAGACGCGAACGACGACTGAACCCGACAAGGACGCCCTGCTCGCTTCAGCTCCGCTGTGTCACACAAAATGCTTCGATGATTATTTTTTTCTTCCGCGTCAACTTTGCCTCACCGGAGCGTCCCGTCGTGCCGGGGAACCTCGGGCCTTCAGTCTCCGAGCGACGAGGACGCGAGGCCTTCTCCCGATTGAGGTGTTTTTTTTTTTTTTTGTTTCGGAGCCGGGTGAGCGCTCCGCTGGATGCCTTATCGCCATCCCAGGTGTAAACGCACCCTGGCCGCCGATGCACACAAGTAATCTCTGCGGCTCCTCCGATGTCCTAGATGCTATCTTGTTTCAGGAAGCAGAGTGTGCCGGCTGGTTCTGGCAGTGACATGAAAGGAATACAGCTTTTGTTATTTTTCCAATGTTCTAAGACCCAATTTATATCAGACATAAAAAAATTCAGAGTGGGCGGGCTTAGCTTTGCTGGAAGACTTTAAGGCCCAAGCTTGGTTTTATTTAGTAAAGAATTATGTTCGACACATTTTGGGGAGCTTTTGACCCCCCCGCACCCCGCACCCCCGTCCAGCTGCGCCTCTTAAATGTTAGCTAGTGAGTGCATGCAAGAGGCCCTGCCAAATTCTTTAGTCAAAGACAAACAACTGTGTTTGCTGATAGTAATCGCGGGTCGTGTGTTAATACAGAGAAACTGGTTCAGACGCAGGTTTACGTACAACTGGATCTGAACCTCACCATCAAGAAAACCTTGTCTTTACCTAATTTTTTTTTTTTTTGAATGTACAATCTTTCAGGGATTTTAGTTTGATTTTTTTTTTTTTTTCCTCCCTTTGTGTTTTAAACCTAACCTTTTTTTAACCACACACAGTAGATAAAGCTCAATGTGGTTTGTAAAAAAAAGGTTCATATGCATATATTTATAAATGTGTATATATACACACGTGTATATATATATATATATATATATATATATGTACACGTGTGTATATATACACACACACACACACACACGAGAGAGAGAGAAAGAGAGAGATTGTTAAACAGGGGAAATACAACATTAAATATGGTAGTTATACATTTTTAGCTTTCTTCTAATAGTATTTGTATAGCTTCCGTTGGGCCAGCACGGCTCCCTCAATGATTTCAAAGGGTGCGTTATTGATTTTCTTCTGTTTCCTGAACACTCCCAATAATTTTTTTACCTCCGCTTTGTGATATAAGTTTTAAGAAAGGGACCATAAAACCACTTGAAATATCTCTGCGGCTTCTGGCCAGTGCAGGAGTTGGACTTATAGAGCTTGAATGTGACAGCTCAACTCTCCTCTGCGGCTTTTGGATTCCGGGAGTGAATTTCCCCTTTGTTTTCTCTGCACCCCATACTGGTATAGAGCAACCACCAGCCAAAAGATGAGCCAAGACCATAAAGAATTAGATTTGGAAAAAGAAAACGGAAACTGAGATTATGGTAAAGATACAAGGATGCAGATAATTAGTTCAATAGTGGAGGCATTATAATCCCATAAACCACCATGAATTGCACGATCCACCCCTTAATCTTTTGCAAAAGATACCTTTTCTCTAATTTCAATTTCCAATACAAACTTATTGTCTAATACTAGTCGCTTCACAAGTTTATGTGATGTAAACGTTTGCAAAGATTTTCTATTTTTTTTTCGAATAGCGTGAAGATTACCATTTCCCTTGGCAGGGATGGAGGCGTTTCTGGACTCCCAACACATATAGTAAAGTTAATGCATTGCCACGGACTTCAGGGTATTTTTGACAGAAAAAAAGAGAAAAAATTGGCGGCACAGTGTCATGGTGGTTAGCACTTAAACCTCAGAGCACAAAGGCCCATGGTTTGAATCTCCATGTTCTCCTCCTGCCTGCTTAGGTTCTCTCCGGGTTCTCTGTCCATCGACCAAAAAAGTCATAAGGTTCATTAAGGCTCTAAATTGTGTCTTTATGTGTGAATGAGAGAGTGAAGAGTGAGATGTCTCTGCATGTGGGGCCGTGATTGACAGCTGAGCGGTCCAGGCTGTCCATAGTCCGCTGGCTAGCGTCAGGCTCTTTGTTTATCCATGAAGAATGAATGAAATTTACTGCCTGCATGCTAGCTGATGTTTGCAGCGGTTGGAGACGCTGCCGTTAGTCTTTTGGATTGTGGCTAATGTGTTTCTTCTGTGACATCACTCAAGCCTGAGGCCTTAGTATTCCATTATTTACATTTTTTCAGCTTGTGGAAAGACTGCCGTGGACAGTCTTTATAGCTAAAAATGGTAGTCTCGATTCATAAAAGTAATTCAGTGTCTCAGAACCTCTTTTTAAAACAAATTGTGCAATTATTGTTAAAATTTCAGTGCCAGATAACAAGACAACATGTGATAAATGTGTGCCCGGAGCATTTCGGAGATGTCCACCTGGCTAAAACTGATGGGCCTTTGCTCTGCAGGCGGCCATTTGCTCTGCTGTTATAGCAACGCATCACCTATCTTTACTTTGAAGAAGTGTCTCGCAAGGTCAATTTAATTTAGAAGTGATAAGACGGTTTCTTCGGTCCTGAAGGAGCTGACTGAATGTGTTAGAAAACACGTTGTTGGAGTTAACGTAAGGGGCTCCCGGTGTAATTTGCCGATGATGCAATCCATCTGGTGGCTTATCCACTTACAGTTCCTTTCTTCTACAAGCTAAATTCCTCCACAAATCCAAAATGAATAAATGAATTTACCTATTTATTTTCATTTTTAAATTGACTAGCAAGCCCCACTCGACAGGAGGTCACCCCAGCAGTGCCCTCTTTTGTTCTCCTGGGTTCAATATAATTTACCTCCTTTTGTCCTGTGCCACAGTGTATCAAACAGTTTTTATGACTAATTTTATGACTAAATATTTCCAACACCTGATGAGTAAATATTATTGCAGCAGTATCCATCCATGATTGGATGAACTCTCTGTGACTTCCTCCTCCTTTTTGTCAGTTATCCATGCGATAGTAAATATGTTGATTATGTATATTTTTTACGTGAAGAGAAAATGGTTTCCATAACTAGTTTCCATTAAATTTCACAGAAATGTTTGTAGAGCCTCCCATCTAGCTCACCCCCCCACAAAGGAGTAAGTTGCATTAGGAATAGATGCATTCTGGGTCCTGGCAGTTCCTGGCAAAACTTTTGAGCTTCTCCCTGGAGCGAGACAGCTTGAATTTTTACCGGTAATGTTTGGAGATCATAAAGACCCTAAGAACAGAGCACTGGTCTGAAGAGAAAAGTCTACAGTAAAGTAACATTACGACATTTCCAGGGCCACATATTGGCCAAGGTTGATTTGGCTCATAGCTGCACTTTTTAAGATTGTTAAAAAAAAAAGCTTGACTCTGTTGTTTGTTTAAACCTTTAAACATTCAGTTTTACCAACTGCAAAAAAATGAAAAGGAAAACTTAATCCAAAAAAGAGAGAGGCAGTGCTCTACAGTTTTAGACGTTCTTGTCACTTCAGGTTGACCGCATTATACTCAAATTTAGCTCAATATCTCTGAAAGAATAATACATAATACAGTGTAATACATTAATTTGTTCATTTAACCGACTTTTTTTTCCCTCGTTTAACATTTATGTTACAGTGTCCAAAGGGATTGTACAATTTCTGTGGTGGATTACAATGCCGATAGCTTTCTCTACTGTTGTGCTGTTTGATCTTTACAAATCCTGGGTTTTACAAGCTTAACTGTCATTTAAAGTCCCAGTTACAACCTTACAAGCCCTGCATTCGGTTACTCTTTATGGTTCAGTCTTGACACTGGAGGAGGGGCTTCCTAGTTGTGACATCACAGGGAATCTAAAAAACTGAATAGCTTGGGAAATGGCACAATTTCAAAACATCCAGCTCCCAGAAAACAGAATGGATTGGCTTATTTACCTATTTGTATAGAGCACGGATTGCCTAATGCCCAAATATGGACTTGATACTTTGGAATTGGCAAAATAAATTGCACATCTCCTTGCAACATGGTTCATCGTCGTCATAGCCAATATTTCCATCCCCCCACTCCAACTCAAGGTTGTTTTCCTTCTTACACTGCGGTAGTACTTTCTCAAAGTATGTAACTGTATAACAGTAAGTTGGGATGCCAGACCACATAAGGCCATGAGCCACACTTCCCCAGATAAAAAGACGCTCTCAGTATCTTTATATACAAGCAGACAAACGCGATACTTAGACTCTTCAGTGTCACAGCTATTAGTTATCTTAAGGACTCTAATGCCTCAGTGACTCTGAGGCTTTTTTATTACTTATAAAACCAATACACACCACCCTAGCATTTGTCACATCTGCATTGTCTCGCCTTCATCGAAGGCCACCGCGCTGTTTTGACTGGAGCTCCCCAGTTTTTAATGATTCATTGTGTTTCGAGCAGCCAGCCTCCAGCCTTCAAACACGCCTCATTCTTTTTCCTTCAGGACAAAAGGGTTGGCTTCGAATAGGTGGAATTAACCCGCCCGGGTGGGTCAAACAAATTCCAGCAGGTTTGTTTTTGCTGATGGGACTAAAAAAGTGCATTTAGTGAAGGTGCTATTTTATGCCGTTCTGCTGTTTGGGCTATGCTGCGCAGAGCAGCTTCAGTTTCAGCCAGACAACTTACTGCTGCATTTTGGAGTCGTGGCCTTGGTCACAGATTTAAATCTGACAACACGTGTAGGTATGACATGGGAGGGAATGATGGATCTGACCACAGAGATCCTTCAAGAAAAGACCGTCGCCTTTAGCGGCATCTGCACCGAATAGTTCAGTCAAAAACCTTTTCTGTTGCCTTGTTAAAGAGGATTGTTGATAATTCAGATAAACAGTCACCAGAACAGAAGTCTTGTCATAGTTTGGTCTGATTGTCCTTCAGTAAACATAAATCCTAATGCTGGTTTCCAGTGTCTGGCTTCAGGTCAGAATCTGGATAAACTTTATTTATCCCCCGAGGGGCAATTGGGGAAATTGAGTCTGCAGGGAGTTCTAAATTGCAAAGCAGAACATTTAAAAAAAAAAAGAAAAAGAAAAAGAAAAATTGAACTGAAAAGCAGAGGTGTCGTTAACCTTTTAAAGAGAACAACTATTGTTACTTTGGCAGTAAAACTATAATTTAACCTTTTGTTTAACCTCTTTTATTTGCTTATTTATTGATTTATTTCTGATTCTGGCCAGAATTCAAACCTATGCATGATTCATTTTTAACCAAATGAGATTTTTTTTTTCCTTTCCATTTTTTTTTAGAAGGTTGGTCAGGGAGGTCCTGGTCTCATTTTCTCTTTCTTTTGACTTTGACTGTTACTCAGAGGGCGGCCCGAGTTATTGGGGTTAAGGGACTCCAAATGAAAGCTGCCTGTACCTTTCATGTGGTGCACAACAGTGGAAAGCTTGCTGAAGATTAGGGCCCATGTTTATTAAAAAAAGGGTTCAGAGTATGACGCATCAACTCCAATTGAGCAAATGAGGAGAAGCAGCAGCTCTGGTGCCGCTGCAGCGATGACTCAGCACTCTGAGGCTAGTCTCCTGTCTCCATTCTGCTGGGGAATGGTGTGTGTGTGTGTGTGTGTGTGTGTGTGTGTGTGTGTGTGTGTGTGTGTGTGTGTGTGTGTGTGTGTGTGTGTGTGTGTGTGTGTGTGTGTGTGCGCGCGCGCTTGTTTCTCTATGAACATGCATGCCTATGTTATTTCCCCATCTAATAAATTGAGCATTGTAACGTGGCCATTTTTACTTTCAGAACATTGAGTCAGTGTTTAGGATGTAATAAAATAACACATTAATGAGTGTGTGGTTCTGCAAAGTCTGAAATAGAAGCGATTCAGTCATTTGAGATAGTAAACTATGTTTGGTGAATGTTTGGTTAGAGATCCATTACTTAAGCATAAAAAAACCAAAAGGGTCAAATTGTTACCAGTCTTCTGTGATAATTAATAGACCACAATCAAATAACGGGTTTAGATATCAGAAGTGACGCACCAACAGCAGTTCTCCTGGTTAGCTGACTGCAGCCCAGCTGTGCTGATTTTTTTTTATTTTATTATTTATTTATTTTTTTCAAATTATCGTCATTTCCGGGCTCTTTGGCGCACCTGAATATAAGCAGCACTGGCTAAAAATAAACAAATATAGTACACATATAAAGGCTACATTTGTCTATAAGCCACAGGTGTCCATGTTGAACATGAGGTTTACACGGAAAGATGTTACACAGACATATTTTTTAACTTTTCGTGATATTACATACCGGTAACATCCAATTATAAGTACTGGAAATACTTTTCTCCGAACAGTGCCTGTAACACTGCTGACGAAAATGATGAATAATAAATAACACAAGGAAAAGTCCATCCATCCATTTTCTATCCCTGCCTAATCCTACTCCAGCTGATCTTCCTCCTGCTCTCTAAAACCATTAAAATCAGTGCGGGATTGAACAGCCTCAGAATTTCACCATAATGGTATTGGTCCAATGTTACGAAGCAAAATGTTTTGGCAGCATGAACCTCGTTCGCCCCCCAAAAATCCATAAATTAGCTGCATCATTGTTTAAACACTAGTGTTCAAAGCGTGTGAAAAAAGTAGCGGCTTGCAGTCTGGAATTTCCGGTATTTGCAATTGCCTGTTTTTCTGCAAGATTTCTTTAATGGACAAAGGACTATGGTCTGTTACTGTTTGTAAAAGGTGGTGCTAAACTGCTCTAGTGCTAAAAATCAAGCCTTAGATGCTATGCCGCTTACTTGAGAGAAAACACCAATCGATTTGTTTTGGATTTGTTTTTTTTTTTTTCGGAGCAAGACGGTTGAGCTGGATGCTTTGTGATTTCTATTCTTAGTCCCAAGTAGTAATGACCTTAAAAGTGGTGAGCTGATTTGGTGGAGCCAGATGGTTAAAGAGTGTAAAGTGGCTGCTGCAGAATCCAGTCTTGAAATGTTGTCTCTTAACTCCAACTCTGTTCGCGTTTCTAACATTGGATACCGGAGGTTGCAGGAAAAGAAGCAGAAAAGAAAGGGTTTCCCGGATAGGACATCTTTTTGGTTTGTTGACTGGCAGACAGGCATTGATAGTGTTGATACTGCTGCCTGTTGTTAATGTTGCTCCGATATAACATAAAGAATAAATCAACGCCGCTAACCTGCTCCACTGGGCCTATGCACTCATATCATGATTAAAGTACTTCCCGTTGCTGACTGCTGCAATTAATTTTTCAACAGTCTATTTGTGCCTAAGATTTAATGCCGAAAAAACCGATCACACTTTGGCAGCAGTGTTTCCCTCTACACGGGAATCGAGCATCCACGGCAAAACTTGACTCCCCCCCCCCCCCCCCCCCCCCCTCCCCCGATCTCTTTTTTTTCCAACATGCAAACAAATAGAGCCGCGCTGCACAATGCTTTCTTTGTTCACACAAATCTTTTGAATTGGACTAAAGCGGGATACATAATCCTGTTTGGCAGCCAAAAGACACCTCGCAGGTTTACCAGTCAGCATTGGAAGCGATGACAAAACCCTTTGTGTTTTTGTGTGTATAACTCTGTATCTTGAGGTTCATGAGCACGTGGGCAGACAGCAGTATGTCTGGCGTCCAGGGTGTGAGGAGCCGTGAGTGTGCTCTTTAAGACAAACTGCGGCGGTGGGGCTGGGATGGGGGGGAGGGGGGTGAAATTTCAGATTCCCTTGACAGTATTGGGTGGCAGGCCAGGAATGCTCACCTCGTCTGGGCCGGGAAGAGCCCCAGGGATTTGGAATAGTTATCCGAGGTATGCGTGCTGGCCAAAGATGAAGCGTGCGACGTGTTTACACTTTTTGCAGGTTTCATTAGCATGGTAAACACTTGATTGATGAGTGAAAAAAATAGCTGGCTATGATACACAGAAATACCAGGCTCCAGCTTGATAAATTGTTGAGAGGTTATTCAAATATTTTCTGATTTACTTAACAGACAATCTGAATATGTCATGTACATTTGAGCCCCACCAGTTCTGGATATCAGGTATACCTTTATACTGTATAATAAATAAAAGGACATTGGTACTATGGGTGTAATTTACATGGCAAGATTTAATTGCGTCTTCTGTCGGACTCATTGATGCCGACCAAATGTAGCCCCTTTCGCAAAGAAGGAACCTTAGACAGTTCGTAGAACCCTTTCAGGAAGTAGGTTGTTTCTTCGTGCATTTGGACAGCGAGGGGGCCAGGGACCCTGGACCCATATTTCTATTGTTCCATAGTTAACGCACATGACGTAGCTACTTGGTAATTGACTATAAGGCCATAATGAGAAACTTCTTGCAGCCCGCCATTTTTAAAAACTACCATTGTACTTGTGAAAATGGACTTCTTCTTCATACTGGCTTTTTTTAGCATGTGGCTTTAGCTTAAGATACACATCACAGATGCTTGTCACACTCGTATCTACTATTGTCCCTCGCTGCTTGTGTGAATGCATAACTGAAAAGTTCCCCTGGCTGTGGACATTGCCCCAGAGAGAATTTTGAACTGGGCAGTTCTTAGAACTTTTCCGTTTGAAAGCAACTAAGGAGTTGGCTTTAAATGGTTTTCTTACCTGAGATTTTCCATACAATGTAAAATCAGTATTTTCCAATATGATTAGAATTTGTAATCAGTAAGCTGCACTCATCTACACCCAACGTCATAATAACTTCAGGGTCTGCAGGGCACCTGATGAAATAAATGCAACAATAAGTGAAAAGGTAATTTAGACAAACAAGCATCTTCGAAAGGTTATCAGTATTACTTTGGTACTGAAGTGATCACCGGGCATCCCAGCAGCGGCTATCCGGTGGAGATGACAGGGGAAGGTTGGACCCGCCAGCTGCAGGCCACACCTCCAGCCCCAAAACAATATAATGACTGTATGTTCCCAATCCCATGACAGTGTCCGTTGTCGCACAGCATCACAAGACTCAGCTGGAGTTGTTGTTTGCCGCTCATTACTCCGATCAAAGGGAAAACAAAGGGTTGCTTTTATGTGGAGGTCACTTTGAATCGTTCCTTTCGCCCTCTCGACCACCTTCAGATAGGGCCGGCGATGTCTCGCAGGCGAACAGGGGGTTATCTGCCCGGGATCTTGTGCAGAATCGATCGCGCCAATCCATTAAGTGAAGATCCGATTCTCATCGTCTGGCGCTACCAGACAATGTTTTTGCCGGCCTGTTATGCCACGGTAAGCATGTTGGCATCAGTGGCCGGACTAAGATCTGGTTGCAGTTGTACCGTGGTGCAGTTTAAAACAGTAAACCGGCACTTATGACTTACTGTGGTGCCACAAGCAGAGTGATTCATCGTTTTTATACGCCAAACAAATGTATTCCTTACGTGCAGAACAAAATTTTAAAATCACACAGAAACTGAAAGCAAACATAATTCTTAAGTCGTGTGACACTCCAGCTTCAAGACGACCAGAGAAACCATTAACATGAGCGAAAAAGAAGAGAAAAATGAGGACCAGATGAAGATTACATGAAGGATTTGGCGGAGCAATATTGTGGAAAATATTTTGCAACTTCTAAGCCTTCACATTTAAACATTAGATAATTTCTCAAGCATTTCTTTATGGTTTAATATCCTTAATGTACTTTGAAATAGATACATTCTACAGATAGATAGTTCAACAGAACTCTGAAAAAAGAATATGTATTTAAAGAGTATAAAAAGACCACAAAAAGCTGAACGTTTCCTTCAAATCATTTTCAAAGAAAAAAAAATGGCTTTTCATTTTTGCTAGTTCCCAGGAAAACTAAGCATATGGGTGCTTTTTAGAAAATATCTCTAAATGATTCTGAGAAAGGATTGTGATATGTCTTCATTAAAAGACAACCCCCCTCAGCCTTATTGCACAACTGCTATCTTTAAACAATAATAATCATTTGGTGTTGATTTTATGCTCCTCCTTAGGGAAATAAAAGTGATGTCTGGCCGACTCAAGTCATTTCATTAAATTCATTTAAAACCCCATTTCTGCATTTTGAAAAGAACCCCTTATTCTCCAATGCATGGCTGCCATCCAAGGCGGGGTGTTATTATTATTATTATTGATGATAGCACCCCGCCTATTATTATTATTATTGAAAATAATAATAATAATGATAATATTAACTGTTATTAGTATTGTTTAAAAAAAGAAGAAACATGCCCTTGGCACAGCATTCGTTTTCTGTGTCAAATTCAAACATTTTAAAAAGGGTTACACCCTGAGCTTGATTAAGGCTCACAGAAGCCTTACTAATGATTTTATTTATTTATTGATTTTTATAAACTGTCAGATACATTTGGGAGGAACTGAGAAAAAGCTGCCTATCTCACCCCGGACGAGCCAGTGCATGAGTCAGCTGTTTGCAACAAGATGCTGAAAAAGCTTTCTCCCAGCCAAATGAAAAGACAGGTGTCTTCTAATAAAAGGGGCTATTTGTTTTTGGCGGAGAGATTCCTTAGTGTCAATCTTTGCAACAAAGATGTCTGACTGTCAGGGAGAATATAGAGGTGGAGAAAAAGAGAAAAACATCCAGAAACCTGATTTTGATGTCATTCACAAGACTTCTTGTTCGTGATACCACGTAAATACTGATACATCAAATTTGATACGCAAATTTTAATCTCATTTATATGATGGGACTGAAATAATACAAAAAAAAATCTTTTTAATATAATATAGTATACAGTGATCCCTCTCTATAACGCGGTTTACTTTTCACGGTTTTGCTACTTCACGGATTTGCATCGTGCATCGTGCTCTGCATTCTGATTGGCTAAAAAGTCACTCCGCTTCTTCTCTACCTGTGCGTCAATAACATTGCAGTTTAATATGTCCACGTACGTAAAACAGCTTGCCAAATTCACATTACGTACGTGCAAATTCTCTTGCAATACGAGTTTCTCTGAAACCCATAATGTTGACAAAACGCTCTGGACCGACAAAAGCACCTGCGGCAGGGCCCAAAAGGCAGCGGAAGATGCTATCTATCGCAGATAAAGTTAAACTTCCGGACATGCTAAGGGAAGGTAAAAGCTATGCGGCTGTAGGTCGGCATTACGGAATTAATGAATCTTCCGTTCGTTCCATAAAGAAGGAAGAAAAAAACATAAAGACGACAGCAGCAATGTATAATAGAGTATTATATTGAATAATAATTCCCCCCAAAAATTAAGGTTTCTACTTCACGGATTTTGCCTATCACCGGTTCTTTTTGTAACATAACCCCCCCCGAAAAACAAGGGTATACCGTATACTATATAATATATAACCTAATCCTTTTCACTCATTAATCATCAGTTGGAGTGAGTTTGCCACTCATTGAACTTCGTACATTAATAGAATTGCTGAGGATGAAGAACTATGTTTTTGTAGCCCCTGCTGTATTTTGGACAGTTTGGATATTTGGCTTGAATTCCAGGCCCCTGTTCCCACTGTTTTGTAAATTTGTAACTACCTGGCCCGGTTCCCAGCGCTGCCCTTTCACTTTCTGACATCTTCACCAAAACGTCACGATGAACGCCTCCCGCTGCATGCCATGGCAACGCCGATGTTCGCTGTGGTGGCACACAACAGATGGGGAGTGTATGACTTGCGTTTCCCACCCCGCCCCTCTTCCTTCTTCAAGTCTTACATAGCAGTTGGTGCTAACCTGGGCATATGTTGATGTACTTGGACAAAAATCAAAAAGCCAGTCCTGATACCTTGGATCGCTGTGTGTCGTCCAATTGCATTTTCCCTGTGACAAAAGCCTCTTCTTCTTGCGCCAATTTCTTCTACATCTTCCATCACCCCTCGTTGGTGGGCCTTGTCTTTTGACTCAGTGGTAGCCCCTTAACGGGACAAGTTGTTGAGAAGAGTGGCTCTTTGTTTTGCTCGCTTGATGCCATCAAGGGTTTTTACCGCGGCCTCAGATGCAGACCTTCACACAGAGCCGCCCCTTCCTTTTAGCAAAGCTCCTGGACGGTGTGGGCTTTGGGTGACAGAGGGGATCATGGAAGGCTTCATGAGGAAGAGTAGCTCGGTAATTATTGGAACGCAGTTTGTAGGGATTTGGCCACCTGGTATGGCTGAGTAAGATTGAATACTAGTAGGTAGCTGGGTTGTGGTCTTAGAAAAAGATTACATCATGATTTTTAGAACACGGTCTGGACCTATGGAGCTGTAGGACTGTTTCTTTTGAACATAATATCCCAAGTCATGCTCCTTGAAAAAAAATGAATAGATATCTATTGTTGCAGCTTTTTTTTGTTTCCGTTTATCTTTCATTCTTTTCTTGTTTTGTTCCCCAACTAATTTTCTTGTTCCTACTTAAAATTTTGCGCACCAGTGGGGTCATTGATTGTAGTAAATATCACAGTGATATTTTTGGCCATTAATCCCAGGAACTGGATGGAGAATTTAGTGTTCATTTTTAGGTAATGCCTTGCCACTTTTAAGGGGTTGTGGATTCTTCAGCTAAATTGTGATACGTTGAAATTCTTCTTCTTCTTCCTCTTTCGGCTTTTCCCTTCAGGGGTCACCACAGCGATCAACTTTCTCCATCTAACCCTATTCTCTGTATCCTCCTCTCTCACACCAACTACCTTCATATCTTCTCTCACTACGTCCATAAATCTTCTCTTTGGTCTCCTCCAGACCTCTTGCCTGGCAGCTCCAATTCCAGCACCCGTCTACCAATATATTCTCTATCCCTCCTCTGTACATGACCGAACCATCTCAGTCTGGCTTCTCTGACCTTCTCTCCAAAACATCTAACATGTGCTGTTCCTCTGATAGACTCATTCCTGATTCTATCCATCCTGGTCACTCCCAAAGAGAACCTTAACATCTTCATCTCTGAAACCTCTGGTTCTGCCTCCTGTCTCTTCGTCAGTGTAACAGTTTCTTGTCCATACATCATCGCTGGTCTCGCCACTGTCTTGTACACCTTTCCTTTCATTCTGGACGATAGTCTTCTATCACATAGTACCCCTAACACTTTTCTCCACCCATTCCAACCTGTTTGGACCCGTCTCTTCACCTCTTTTCCAAACTCTCCGTTGCTCTCAATTGTTGACCCCAAGTACCTGAAATCCTCCAGCTTCTTGATCTCCACTCCCTATAGCCTCACCGTTCCACCCAGGTTCCTCTCATTCACACACATATATTCTGTCTTGCGGCGACTAACTTTCATTCCTCTCCTTTCCAGAGCATACCTCCACCTCTCTAGATTTTCCTCTACCTGTTGTCTGCTCTCACTACAGATCACAATGTCATCTGCAAACATCATGGTCCATGGAGATTCCTGTCTCACCTTATCTGTCAGCCTGTCCATCACCATTGCGAACAAGAAGGGGCTCAGAGCTGATCCCTGATGGAGTCCCACCTCCACCTTGAACTTCTCTGTTACCCCTACAGCACACCGTACCAGTGTCTCACAGCTAGCATACATGTCCTGCACCAGTGTAACATATTTCTCTGCCACTCCATACTTCCCCATACAATACCAGAGCTCCTCTCTTGGCACCCTGTCATATGCTTTTTCTAGGTCTACAAAAACACAATGCAGCTCCCTCCGTACTTCTCTGTTCGCAATCTTAATGCAAATTCTGCATCTATAGTACCCTTTCTTGGCTTGAAGTTGAGTTCTGCTCTCAGTCTAGTGTCTGCTACTCCTTCCACCTGTTGAAATATAGGAGAAAAAATGCATCGGAATATTCTTATATTCATTTCCCTACATGTAACACATTTTTAGTTTCAAGGTTTTTAAAAAATACAGTTTAAAATTCTATTTCTCTATCCAGAGCTAGACCAAAGTAAACATTGTTATGTAAAATGTGCAAACCAGCCTCCTTCAAACAGGAGACTTTGTGGGAAGGCTTTAGGTATCCAGCAGAGATCTTGTCTGTGTGTTTCGTCTCAGCTCCTTCTCCTCCTCCTGAGCCATTAGCTCAAGGATATTGAACTCGGAGTAACATGCAAGAATAAATGGAGGATGTTGGGGGGGAAAAAAAAAAAAAAGGTTTGGGAGCCACAGGGTTAGTGACAGGCTGTTGAGCATCCAAAGAAAGTCTCATTAAAAAAGCATTTTAGTGTTTCATGACAAAGCTTACAAGCAATGTCAGTTCCATTAAGGAAGAGCGGTAATTAAAGAGCCTATCCCATCATCCGGAAGGTGACCGATTTTATCTGCACCACAGTTACTCTGGAAGGGATCCCGTCTCTTGAACCAAGTTTTCATATCGATTAATTGATTCATTCAACCTCCTTTGTAAATGCTTAATTAACCCTGAGCCCCCTATTAAAACGTCACTGACCGAATATCTCTTGATCCATTATCCTTGGAAGTTTAGCAGGCGCAGATTTCAAGAATCGCAATGGCATTTTCCCCTCCATCTGACGGCCGATGTCACATGATCGGCAGCGTCACAGCTGAGCCAGGACTCCACAGAATATGAATGGAAGTCGTGTCAGACCAGCACTTTACCATTAGCAGAAGTTAGCGCCGGCGTGGCGCAAGAGGTAGAGCAGCTTTCTTTGG
This sequence comes from Fistularia commersonii, assembly GCF_037954325.1. Classification (NCBI taxonomy): domain Eukaryota; kingdom Metazoa; phylum Chordata; class Actinopteri; order Syngnathiformes; family Fistulariidae; genus Fistularia; species Fistularia commersonii. Next base: position 14,126,296 of record NC_141296.1, on the reverse strand, counting down.
AACTGAACAAGTATCGCTGAGGAGGAAAAATGAACCGCTAGCTGCTGCGCTGGTGGACGCTCATGGGTCATCCATGATGGGTTAATTGCAGAGAACATATTTCCCCACAAGGAATTAATAAAGGCTAAATCATTATTATTATTGTTTTTTATTAAAAGTATTGCTCATTGAGTATGTGTTTTGTTTTCTTTTTTTTCTTTTTAAACTTGATCCCAGGTGTTTAATGTGATTAGATAGCAGTCCCTTTTTTTTCTTTCAGTTCTATTAGAGCGAACCAAAGCTATCAAAATATAGCTGAAATCGTATTGTTGCACAGATGCAAAAACAACTGCGGACTACAAGTCCTACATTATGATAAGTCAAAAAGATTTAACCACAAGTGGCTGTGCCTGTTCAATAAAAGATAACTAAAATATTTTTCGATCATTTTATATTTTCAATATTATTTATACTCAGCATAATGTTGTTTTGAAGTATTGAGTTCATGATGATGACTTGCTATTTGCTATCAAGTTATTTTCTTGATCGCATTCCATCACATTTTGACATTGTGGTATCCTGTCAGTTGTGCTTGATGCAGTCTGTTAAACAACCTATCTAGATCATCACATGGTGCTTCTGTAAATATTTGTTTCTTTTAAATCATTGAAACTGATGCTGCAGAATAATGTCTTCATTTCTTAATATATTTTTTTTTTTTTTTGTTAATTCATATTTTTTGTTCTGATCTCAGCACAAATAATGATCCCGTTGAATTATTATCTATGTCTGTATCTGCTCCTGATATTTTCACGGGTGCAGATAATTTGCAGCCGGCCCTGTGAATGGATGCAATTTGGGCTGGATAGAATCTTATTTAAAAAATGCCCGCTCTTTCCTCCGATTGAGACCGATGAGCGGAGAATGGTCCATCCTGAGGAAATCTCCGTTAACAATGACCGTGTGTCCATGCAGCTCATCAAACAAACCGTTAAATCAGATTAATCCTGGAGTAGAGCCGTGCCACATGAAGGGTGACATTTGAAAACTCTGTCATGGCAATCATGCTTTGGTTAGCTTCATTAGCCGTTGAATATCTGCACCATTACAAAGCAGAAACTCCTGTGAATTGAATGGAGCTTAATCACATGCGAAAGCGTTATTTTGATATGTATATTGTTAGCTAGCAAATCTCAATTTATCTCGTTAGGTAAAATAGGCCTCAGAATTCCACTGAGAAATACAAGTAAACGGCTCCTCCGTTTCACTTTCTTAAAAAGAGGCATTTGGAGATAATTCCTGCTCTGCTGCCTGAAATGTAAAATAAAGCATCGGCACGTTTTTTTTTTCTTTTAGAGTTTTAACAACTATTCTCAGTGATCTGTTTTCGTTAAAGATTTAAAAAGAATTTAGAGATGGAGGAGTGTATAACAAACACTGACCATTAATTCAGCGGAGGTGACAGTCAGCGCTGTGGGATGTCAGACGACAAATATTGAGCGTGAATAAATTCCACTCAAAATCTCCTGTCTCTCATCTTCCCACATGAAAGATATAGCGGAACCTGTCACACCTTCTATATGCCAAAAAATTCGTTTCATGGCAGTATTCCAAGCTTACTTGGATCTATGACAGGTCGGAATTATTATTGCTAAAAAGATTTGAGGTCCTTGGTCTATTTAGTTTTACTTCACAGCAAGTCGGAAATCTTAGAGCTTTGAAACTGAGACCATGATTTTTGGCTTTGAGAAACACTGCTCAGCATTTTTGGTTTTATTTATGTTACTAATGCATTCTTTATTTTATAAATTTATGACAAGTGTAGCAAAAGGCCTTTTTTCTTGTTTCTTCAATTTTGACCTGAGGAAGATCCAGATATATTTAGCAATAAACCTGGTTTTCAAATAGTGGGCAGGCTTTGCCTCTTTTAATAGCAACTGTGTTTGATGTTCTTTCATTTTCTGTCTGTCTGTCTGACTGTGTTTTTATTCAATCTCTTATTCTCACAGATGCAAGACAGATAACAAATTTACTTGTTCATGACTTCATCATGTGTTTATTACGTAAAAGCTCCAATTAAGAGGGGAGCGTCAGGTCAGGCCAGTGTTTAATAGGTTTAAAGTATTGATTAGACTATGATTGCATGATAGTGCGACCGGTAGGTTATTTCTGCTGCTGTGATGAGGTGAACTATAGAGATGTAACTGGAGCTGAACACCGGAGTAATCGCCCTCTTTCAAGGAATCAATAAGTTAATCAACGGCAGATCAATGGCTCGTCACAAAGAAACGAAACACCTGTCGGACACTAGAAAGTGCACTTGTGTTTTATTTGGGAGGACTCGACCATCCTACCCTGCATTTTGTCAGCAGTTCTCATCTGCTTTGAAGCACCGAGTTAGCTTGACCTTTAAAGGCCAAATGCCTCATTACGAAAATCATCAAACAATTTGGGAAATGAGCCCTGGGTGGCAGGATGACAGAGGTTTCTGTTTTTTGAATAATGCTGTTTCCTTTGAATATGTCCGAAGCTGCGCCGCGCCTTCAGACCGGCCGTTTGTGTTTCAGTGCGCTTGTCCTCCATCTGTCCCGCCAGGTGTGTCCTGCTGCCCCTTCTGAGCGTGAAGCCTCCCCACCAAGCTCTTTTCCTGCTGGTGGACTCCATCGATGAGGGGTGCCAGCTGGGCGAGGGGGAGCAAAGGTCCTCCCCCGGCTCCCCCAGGACCATCGCCGAGCTCCTGGCCAGCCATCATGAGTTCCTGCCTCCTTGGCTGCTGCTCATCTGCTCGGCCCGAAGGCAGAACAAGGCCATCACCAAACTCTTCACAGGTGAGCTTCATGAAGAACATCAGACTTGCAATTCATTAGGCTGTAACTTTATTTTACCCTCTGATATTATCTTCCGTACCTCCAAGGGAATTCATTTATTTATTCGTTTTTTTATTGATTGGTTGATTGGTAAGCCAGATATTCATCCAGATACAGAATGTTACAATGTAACAGGTAACACGCACACATTAATACACAAATTAAAGAAACACAGACAGACTGAGACAGACTTACTTGTTTACATTATTTGAAGCCCCAACTATCCATGAGGGTTTGGCACTAGCCAGGTGTTGCGATCGCTGAAGCACATGCAGAGGAATTCCCAACTAACATGTGCATCATGTTGATGTGTAGGAATTGGGAAGGGCTTTGGGAATCAAAACAGAGAGTGGCAAGTAGAAGCGTCTCTATAGTGACTATTCCAATGAAGGCAACAGCACTAGCTAGCGACATGAACATCAATGAATTTAGAGGCAGTCCTTCTTGATGATTTTGTCTTATGAAAAGCTTTGAACCTTGACAAATGGAGTTGAAAAAACATTGTTTTCAACTAAGGCGGCACAAATACCGGTAAGAGCTACCGGTACATAGGGTACCTTATTGTGAATGCACTATGTTTTGGGAGTGAATGGAGTTGTCAGGGCGTTGGTTTTTATTCTATTAATGTAGTTTGATTGACTGACTTATCTGACTGTAATGTTGACATTCCCTTTAGCGCAGCTTCATCTCGTGCATGCATAACGCAACCCAAGCCACTCCAGTAGTTTCTATTCTATGCGCCTTATAATGCGGTGCACCTTATATATGAACACAGTTTTAAAACAGGCCATTCATTGAAGGTGCGCCTTATAATCCAATGCGCTTTATAGTGCGGAAAATACGGCATATATGTGTGTATGTGTACATAAATTTAGATATGTGTGTGTGTGTGTGTGTGTGTGTGTGTGTGTGTGTGTGTGTGCGTCTCTCGATTCATTGGAAGTAAAGATTTGTCCTGTGTCAACAGTTTATGGCATTAATATATGGTATAATTATCCAATTACCAAATACGCCTACGAAACTGTCTGGCAGGTTTAATTTGCCAGCACCTAGCAAAAACATCAACAACCCAATTGCTTTACTATGTTTCCGGGAGGCATTTTCTGTAAAACGAATCAGTTTTTATCAAAAATAATTTGGACGTCGTTTTCATACCAGAGCTGACTGACGTGAGAAGACAGTTTGACGTATAAGGCAGTGTTTGCTCTTGTCAGCCGAGCTCTGTGCTCATTTCACTCGCTGACATGGCTCCCTTTTCTGTCAAGGCCGCTGGAATACTACAGAGGCGAGAGCCTGCAAACATCAAGACATGCCTGAAGAGATTAAACTCACTACTGCAGACCCCTGTAATCGCTGCAGCGCCTCCTGTGACATCGTGCCGTACCAGCTGCTATTATCTCCCTGTCAGGCCAGGAGCCCACTTTGTGGTGATGAGCTGGCGTTGCATTAATCAAGGACCAACGCAATGGGAGGAGTTCTCCTCTGTGGCCCGCGCTGCTCTCCGTGTACGTCTGCCATTCCAAAACCACGGAATGCGGGAGCTTGTCGTGGCATCCGCTTTTCGTGTAGTCTTTACGTAATATCATTTTGTTTCTGTATTGCCAAGGGTCTACTTTCATCTAGCTTCTAATGCATTGACCAAACTGGTTGATCGGATTTAACCCATCAACCTATGATAGATTTTTTTTTTTCTGCACTCTGAACAAGACATTCGTTAATTCTCAGTTGGATTTAGAGCTTGCTGAAGGTGGATTTTTTTGGGGGGTGGAGTTTGGAGGTAAAAAGGGCAAAATCAAATATTTGCTCTTCTTACAGCTACATTCTCTGGCGCTGATTTCGTTAAGCTAATAGTTTTGAATTGTTGAATAGTCTGTTGCAATGGACAGCCAATTCAGAAACCAGACTTTCAGGTGGTATGGTTGTTTGGAACACATTTGCGTCAGAAACAGTCAATGTCGTAAGAACGATGTTAGTCAGAAGACTGAAATCACTCACAACCGTTGAGTGACGATCAATATCGAGACGTCTTCTGTCCCCATGGGAACGTAACAACAAAGTGATCAGGTACATCACGTCTAAACTGTTAACCAGGAGCATTTTAACAATACCCAACTATATGCTGTTAGTTACATAGCTAAAAGGCTTATTGTCTACGTATATCATTATGGGATCTGTTAGGGCTCAATTTGAAATTTATAGCAAAATAAGACATAATCAGATTGTAAAAAGTAAATGTTCTATATTTCCTTCTTTGCAATTTCTCTCTGCTGCTCTTGTGAATTTAACCAGAATCGTTGTTGGGTTTCTCTCCCTTCTCTCTGAGGGAGACAGGCACTCACTCCATATCAAAGTATATTCATTAGCAGAGTCTCACTCCCAGAATACTGATTGGGTATTATTTTGTTCTTCAAAGACGACCTAAAGATCCTGCTTTTGTGCAAATCAATCATCACACATAGCGGTTTCTGTCCTGATGTTGAAGTATTACACAAGTCTCCCTCAGCTCATAGCCTACTCCCTGCATGACCTCCCTGGAAGTTCCTTTTTTTAAACTACATCTAACTCATTTATGAAAGGTGATTCCATCTACTATGCAATACGTTCAAATTATTTTTATATTTTCCACAGTTTGCAATTCAACTAGTCCCCACATTGTCAATTAATTAATCATAAAGTTTAGATGATAATGTTGAGGCAGTCGGCCCTCAACTCAAATCAAGTTTTTTTTTGTTTTTTTTTTAATCTGTTAAGTGTTTTGCATTACTGTTGGCGTCAAGTAGTAATGCACAAGGGTATCACCTGAACTTTGTAAAAGTGATAGGACCTTAAAGAAGCGCTAAATGGATAAAAGGATTTTGTGTCAAGAAAACTATACCATCACATGTATTTGATAAGCAAAAGAAACAAAACCAGTCCTTCCAATGGAATATGCCTCCCAATGTGGCTGGACTTTGTGACATATAACACAAACGTGGTGTTCTTTGCACTGACAGGCTTCAGAGGCAGTGTTTGGCATTCATTGGTTATTTCGCACTCTGGTGTTTGTTCAGTAGTTTCCCCACGATGTTCTGCAGGTGTGCTAAAATGAAGTCAAAGTGCGTGGGCACTCTTTTTTTTTTTTGTTTTGTTTTACACGGGGCGGCTTTCAAATGCAAATGAAGAAGTTTGTCAGTGCACTCATCTAGAATAGCCCTTGGATGAGTTGGGTCTGTTACCATCCAGTGTGTTTATATGTGAGTCATTTAGGTTGTTGGTTGAACTCCAAACGTGTAAAAAAATTGACAACTCCAGCCGGATACAGATTACTGCTTTAGAGAAAGCAAAAATCAATTGTATGCAAGGCACAGATCTTATTTAGTGAGTTCATGCATTTTTTTTTTTTTTTTTCTTTTTCCAGATTAAAGCAACTCAATGTTCGGTCGCTTGTAAAGCAAGAACTAACCTCTGTTACCTCTTTGAATAATTGCATGCTTGGTTATTCATACTGCTGGATATATTTGTGGGTGTTGAAATATTATAAAATGAAGTAAGTTGAAAAAAGGGGGAAACAGCTTAGACTGCAGTTGAAATGATGGTGTAGTATATAAGTCGATCATTTGGTTTGGATTGGAAAGCAAACTGAAATATGTTATCGTGGTGTGGATCATTATTTCTGTCTCATAACTGTTGGTTGAAAGTGTTCTTCACAAAATACATTTGCAAAGAATGTATAAGGTTGATTCCTTGAGGACTTGATGCCCAGTAAGCCTGACTTAGTCATTGCAGAGACCTAATGAGCCTTTTCAAGATATAACATGAGTCCTGGATTCAGTTATTTAAAATTGCATGGGCCACAAAGTCTTTGCGTTTTAGCATTGATTAGCTTGCAGATTATATCTCTTCAGACTTTATCGTTTATAGTTTTGCTCAATACTAAGTCTCTTTTTCTGTCAAACAGCAAAAAAGCTAACACCAGTCTTAAAGGGCCAAAAGATCCGTCTTTGTCAGATTAGTTAGGTTCAACCTCTTGGATCCACTTAGTTATTGAAGACCCTCAGGGGCTTCATGGACCACGAGTGGAGCTTTTAGTCTCAAGCGCTCTCCTGAATTGGGTGCCGTTTGTTTATCGACAATGTGTGATTTCACAAAGCAGTTGAGTGTCCGTATTATCAGAGCAGCTGTGTCCAGTTAGAAGAGTCGCCATGTGTTCACGCCTCAATCCAACCCTGCGCCCGAAAAGTAGGTTGTAAATGATTGTTTGCTGTGTTTGGGACTGAGCAGGCCTTAACGTGTAGGTGTCACGGCGCTGTAAGTGTCGTCGGGATGAGTGATTTGCATCGGAGGTGGGGGGAGATCAGGACTTTCAGTCTTTTGTGGGTGTCATCCAATTTAACAAACCAACTGCGATGCAAGCTGCCCATTTCATAATCACAAAGACAAGCCAACCCACGCTTTCCTCCGACATCAAACCACCCCCACGTGCGCGCCCATCATTGATGAAAGGTGCTGAATCACCCATGACGGTACCGCGTGAAACATCCCCATTGTGCTTTCCAAAAACTTTTAGCCCACCAGAATCACAGATACGTTTTATATTTGATTTCCTGTCTGCGGTAAATTGCATGAACTCACATTATATTGTCATGGTACATTCTGGTGTGCAGCATCTGTTGGTTTGTCTGGTTCTGAGCAGAACGATGCCAGTTGTGATGAGCAAATTTCACGAAAGTTGGTAAAGTGTTACCAGTGTAAACAAGAGCCAAATCTGGACTACAATAGCTGGAACCTGTATTGATGTAGACACTATAGCCTGTTGTAGTTGTCCGTGTATGTCATGCTTTTATAAGTATTGCTGTGTTGTATGTTTACATTTTATTACGCCGATAGGAAATATCAAGAAAATCTGTAGATATTACGCAGACATTCCCATATGTCAGCATGGACGTCAGGGTCACAGATCTGAATGGGTGAGGTTTTGGTGTACCGTCGTCTCAGCGCCCCTCTGCTTTACTCTTTGAGCATCATTCTCTTTATACTAGAATGGGCAAACAGTAGCTATTTTCCCTTGTTTTTTACTGCTTCGCATCAGGTTTCCTTCTTCAAACCTCTTTGATGGTAGCACAGCTTTTGACATGCTGATATTCCAATCAACCACCAGATATGGGAGGGGATGAGTCTCCTCTTTTCAACGGGGGAACGCGGCCAAGAAAACAAGCCTCCTTCTGAACAGAGCAGCAACCCAAATCATATATCAGATGTGATGCCACCATTAGAAAGAACTGAAGGGCATATGGTAATTGTTGTTTTTTTTTTTTTTTTCTTTTGGCGGAATTGCCTGTGTGGCCCTCTCTGTGAACATACTGTTCTAGATTTTATTCTTTGTGTCGCGGCATTTCACTGGATGCCTTTGAGTTTGTTCATTGAAATGCATCCACGGGCCTACAATAAGCCTTTTTCCTTTGCCAAAGCTTTTAGCCACAACTGTTTTGTCTAGTTTCAGACTTCCTCTTTTAGTCCAACACTGGAAATTCTTCAACAATACTAGCTTTTTGTCCCGCTCAGTGACTGATGGAGATGTGCACACAAACGCACTCACCCACTTACGGTGCCCACCATTAGGTCGCATGGTGTTTTAGGAGTATACCACTATGTGAATGCTCCTTATTCATACTGCAATGGACCTAAAATAGACCAAAGGATTTCGGAGTATCACACTGAGGCCAAGAGTCCTCTAAAAATACCCTCCATGTTGTTTACAAGTCTGAGATGGCAATGACCTGCCAAGTGACTCCACTTTCATGCTGTATTAGAGGCCAACTCCTTTTTTTATACAAGTGGCCTATTTCTTTTGGGGTGGAGGTTGTGTGGCTTTCCAAGTCAAAATTGGTCTGGGAGGATGTGAAGTTTGTGGTTCTATGAATATAATGTTGATAAACTTAGAGGAATAACCTTTTTTGGATAAAGGTAGAGAGGAAGCAAAGTGTCTGCATACCAAACCTGTGCAAAAACAAAAGCCCAACTAAGACTCCAATTTTTAGAATTGAAATCCTCATATTTGGTGAAGTTCTTTGTTCTGTAAAGTAGAAAAGCAAAAGTCATTAGACTGCACTGAACAGTAGAACAAATATTCAGAGTCTGAGATCCCAGTGGCTGATACATGCGGCTGGAACTGTAACACACAAAAAAAGCATCATAGGCCTCGATCAACATTTGAGTAGTTCATTAAATACACACATTACAAATAGTAACTAAGTTAATTTAAAAAAAAAAAAGGACAAACATGACTTTCCATAGACCATTTGCCACAGGTAAACCTCTCCCGCGCACTCTGTGGTCGGCCATTGTTATAGACAGACTTTGCTTTGGCGACCAAATAATAAGCAATGAAAACACAGAGAATAATGAGAATCAAAAGACAATTATGATCTGTTGCTGAAAAGTACTCATGGAGCAAAATGGCAGGATAAAGGTTTGATTTTATCACCTACATTTCTGCATTGACATTTGAGCTGCACTGATATGTCATTGCAGTGCAGCTACTTTCTCTAAGGACCAGACGCAACCAGATATCAGGTATCAAGTCCACGGGATGTCGCACAGATGTCATATTTTAGCTTGAGTTGCACGTTTTTGTTTGAGGTCAAATCTTGCATCTGAACATGGCGTTTTCAAACCGTACACTCCGTCGATGTTTAAACGGTGTTCCCTTGAACATCGTCGACACTGGAATGTCTTATGTTCGTGAAGGCCAATATTCTATATCCGTATACAATCAGTTTCAGTCTCCGTATTGCCACATATTTACTGAGGTAAACCTATTTGGCTGTATCTGCGAAAGCCTTTCTAAACACACTGATGCATTAAAGAGGCTCTTTAAAGGATCCTTTTTGTTGTGATTAAGTGACCAAAGTATGTGTTGTCTCAGCTTCGTGTTTACTTCTACTAGCCGACTCTGATATGTCACATCTGTGTTAGTTGTAATGTTTCTTTCCCTTTAAAAGAGATTACATTTCCCCCCACAGGAGTAAAAAGCCTGAATTCCTCTTTTCTTGTACAACTGTTATTCATTGTGTCTGTCTCGGGCTGGAATGTGCTTTGGGAAGTTTTCAACACCTCTGAGACCGAGCAGGAAGAAGGAGGCATTCTGACTTTTGCAGCCTCACTCGCATCCGCTTGGCTCAGGGCCTCACGGACAAAGACCGTTCTGTTAGAATGCAGAACCTTTTTTATTTTTTTTCCTCTCTTAACTGCAGAGTATCTCGCTGGCTGACTCACATTATATGATCACTCGGTTCTGATTAAGCCTCGGTGTTTCCTGTAGTCAATTGGACCTGGTCCGATTCTGTCTCGAGATCTAAATAAGCGCCAGAGCTGCGCTGAAAACGGAGTCAGCCGGTAGCGGCGCCGCCTCCTTGTGCCCCGAGTGGCAAAAGATCTATGGAGAAAATGTTGCTTTCCCTCTGCTCACCGCCTCTTTCTGCTGTGCTACTGTAAGGCCATGATAGGGGTAGCAGAGTGGAAACACTTAGGCAGCGATTTTGGTCGGGAGCTGGGCAGACTGTGTGCCAATTTAACAAGGCCGCCGGCAGAGCAGTGGGAAGGGGAAAGAGAGGGCGGTATGGAGGTGGGAGATGGGGGTTGGGCTTTCAAATAGAAACAGCCTTCCAGACAAGTGTTATTTTTTTTTTTTATCTAGCCTCATTCCTCTGCCTCATCGCTCAGCATGGAACACGTACACACTGGCAACGAAGGTGATCGTTTCTCAACTGATTACATGACCAGTGATGAACAGACCCCGCAGTTGCATCCACTGTTGTGGTTTTGAGACTCTTTGTTCTTTTGTTGCCTTTATTAAAAGCGACTGTATTACCATGCCCTCATCAGTAGTCCCTTTAAAGAAAGAAGAAAAAAAAAAAAGACTCATTTGAATCAGAAGTCCCACGCAACAATTGATGCAGACAATTAGTTTTTTTTCCATCCCCTGTAGGCATCACTGAACTGTAAATAGCCTTCATCTGCCCAATGATGTTCATAGCGTACAGTTGTCAAATTCATTGTTTTTCCAGTATAAACAATGTGATGTCTCTCCTAGGGGCAGCGTAGTGTACTACACCGAGTATATCAGCCTGTCAGAAACGTCCAACAGGGTTTTTTTTTTTTGTCTTCATATAATAAAATCCTTGTATGGACAGGCTGAACTGGGGTTTGGTTGAAGCATCAGTAACACATTCGCACTCCCGTGCCAGCTGAATGGACACACTGAGAGACCTTGGCTCTGGTGATTATGCGCCGGCAAAACACAAGATGCAGGCGGTACACTTTATACTAATGAAAAATGACACAGTATGTAGGGTTCCCATCCTTGAAACCAGTGGACCAATTTTCTAGTCATGGAAAACACATGGAAAATGACATTTCCAAAAAAAATTAACAAAAGCTTAATGTCCTGAAAAATTTAGTGTTGTCCAAGAAATTATTTAAACATTGTCCAATTTTCCTACGAGAGTTTCCGTAGCTGATGACATTGCCATTTGAAAGGCCACATTTTTGTGAGGGATCATATTAACATTCCAGTGTTAACTTTTATGGCAAGGGGGATTTGAATACTACTTACGGGGAGGAAAAGGAAATCAGTGTATAACTCACTTTGAGAAATAAGTATTCATTTTCACAAAGTTCCCCAGGACAACCAGTGTTCTTCAAATTCTCATGACAGAATGGCCAGACTTCTTTCGAGAAAGACCTTTGGAACGATAGATTCTGGAAACATTTAGCTCTCGCAAAAAGTGCGAGAACCTCGGAATCTGATCCGGTCCTTTTAAATTCGGATTTTATCATGTTTCTGTTTTTTTTATACAGTCAGTTTGGGCAGGGCCAGGCCTTGTTCTGGGTTTGTTTTTTTTTTTGCATCATGGTGAGCGCCCCCTCCTGCAAAATAGGACAAACAAGCACTGACAGGCTACAGAATAACAAGAAGTCTCTGTATTAGTTCTCAGTGGTTGAAGGCCAAAGTTTCTTTTATTTAGTAGGTGCAACAAAAAAAGAGAGTTGTTGAGCTTTTTGTGTGAGTGACAGCAAGTGGGTTGTGAAAAACGTTGTGTCAAATCAACGTCTTTCACTTTGAAGCAGCAGGACGAAAATAAGAGAAAACCCGATCGTGTTCCACTAACTGAGGATTGAGTAGAATAGATTTTCACCTCCCACCGATCGACAAAGTTACACTTCATAGTCTGCCTTTGCCCGAGGAAGATCCCGTTGGAGTCCGTAAAATATTTGAATCCGAAATCTATTCACTTTGATGCTCACTTGTATCCAGCCTATTTTTTGTCAGGATGTACAGCTTCAGGGTCTCTTATCTTACCAACTTTCTCGGCAAAATCTTCGGATGCTACAGTTTGTGTCTTGATCGGGCAGTAGGATGGCTCTCTCCTGTTTGTCTTTGAAAAGTTGTGAGTTGAGGGTATCCTAAGAATGTTTAGATGTTTTTTTTTATTATTAGTTGGAATATTTAATTCATTTTGTCCTCTCACAAGTCTGAGTCTACCTCGATTTTGGATTAGTTTTGTCTCTGCTTATAAGTGCGGAGAAAACACATTTTTTCAGACCGGTTAATATCTCTTGTTGGCATTATGGCTGATGCAATATGTGGACATGTTGCTCAATCAAATCATTTGTCTTATTTATACTTGATTTTATATATACTACTCTATAATCAATCCTACTCCATAATCTTTCCATGGGTTCCCAGGCAATTGCAGTATCACTGGTTGGGAATCGGTTTAGTGGTTAAAACATGACTATTATGTACTCGGTTCACATCTGGAACCTTTGTTATATGTCGCTCTCCATCGTTTTTATTTCCTCTCATCTCTTTACTGTTGACTGTAAAATGAAGACATAAAACATGGAGGGAAAAATAATTATTAACCTCGGAAGAAAGAGAGGACTAAAGATTATATCAGTCTATATGCACGCTTTCAGATCTAGCTGTTTTACAAGCAAGACCTTGATCTTAAAGAGATCTCTGCAGAGCTAAAAGACATTTGTAGCGATGGAAGATAATCTGATTCTGCGGTATATTATAATTCTTGTATCTCTCCCCCCTCTGTGGTTGAATCTCAATATTCATCTGCCGATACTTGAGGGATATACGTACAACGATACATGCCAAATTATTGCACAACGGGAAAAATAAACCTCATGCAAGCAATACCCATGTGGTTATGAGGCTATAAGTTCTGTGTTCCAGCCTCAATTGTGAGTCAGAGATTCGCTGGTAAAAAGTGATAATCATACAAAACAGACTTAAAACACCTCTCTGGCAGAGGTCGTCTCTACCGAGCCCATTTGTCTTTTTAGAATGACAATTGACATAACAAATGAATGCAGCGGTTGCCATTGGCAATAATTGATTGATCTGTAATGGCTTGAGTTGATACTCACTGTTGCTGGTTGGTGCCTCCCCAAAGACTGCAGTTCCAGGACTGCAGTCCTTAGACCACAATTCTGTCATGACATGTGACCCTTCTTTGTTCTCAAGTTGTGACGCTTTGTCAAAAAATGCCCCCCGGTGAGTAACGGTTGTTCTATTTTAGGCAACCGAGTAGTTTTATCGCCCCCTAAACCTCAGCCAAGAACTTGGCTTACACCAAACTTGAGTGAATTAAAGTAGTTCTGTCGCGCAAAACTGCGAAGTAGCAATTATTAGTCAGTCGTACGTCTCGTCACAGCACCGGTCTACCGGACTAACTACTGTTTCTGGTCGTCTTGGACCCTTCAGCAAGCTATTATTGGATCTGTAACCGTTTACAAGTTGCAGTAGAGTCGGCTCAACAAATTTTGAACTCCGTGTTAATAAGTGAAAGTCAACAGCTGTCATTGTCTTCGAGAACCTCAATGTCAGCTTTTGAGGGGCTCAGCGACGCGTTTATCATACGTTACATTCGCTGACACATCGTTCTTGTGAAGCGGGGTTTGTTTGCTGAGTGAACACGATGAATCCTTCCTTCTGCGTTGGTCTAAAATGTCTTTTACAGACAGGCTTTGTGGTGTCCGCATGCTTCCCGTTGCCTCTGGCTGTGACGCGAAATGACACCACATCTCACTTTGTGCTGCTGCTTCATCACCGGCAAGCCATGAACTGTCAGCAACTGCCTTTCCCATAAAATCAGCAGCAGGAGAGAGTGGAAACTGCACACACAAACTGCCCCACTGTCACGCAACACGGGAAATGAGGCTCCCCTCTCGACCGATCATAATATCGAGAAATGGGTTTTAAATTTCCGATGACTGACGTCTTTTTTTGCGTCGGGAAATAATCTCCCGAGAAAGAATAATGATGACTGGCTTTCTGCGCCAGGTTCCCGCACTTTGGACGCCGAGCAAAAAGCAAACAGGAGAAGGAGGTGAATGGAGGATGGAGCGGTCGTCCATTTTTTAACTGCAAGTCGATGTAGCTATTGTAGCGGTCTGTAACCAGAGCTGCGAAAGATAAGAACTCCCTTAAATCACCTTCATGCCACAGGAGCTTGTAATAGATTAATTTGTTCAATTAAAACCTGCGTTATTTATCTTTATAGTCTTAGCTCTCCTTCTTGGTCGCAAACAGTATCGGGCAGTTAGTGGAAAGAAAAAAATCAGGTTATATAAATAGCTGCACACACACACACACACACACACACACACACTCACTAGACATAGAGGCCAATCAGTAATGAGTCACAGCTGTAATTAAGATGCTAATATGCCCCTCCTCTCCCCCAGTGAGGGAAATGTTACAAAAGCGTGTGGCCACTTAGAGAACCGGCACATACTGCAAGGCTTTTTCGGCCACAAATACGATTCTTCCACTTTCTGATTAGATCTGACCAGTTCTGGGCTTCTGGAGATGTTTCTGGTAGGAAAGGAAAAAGGGTTTTGATATTGATGGAGGAACTGATATTCTTGATGCACTGAGCACGCAGTTTCTGTCAGCGAGATGTTTCATAAGCACAAGTTGTCATTGCGTGAAATGTTCCAGTAACTATCTTCTATTTCTGTCTCTGCTGATATTTTCAGCCTTATTAAAAGTTGTCATTGTGGACTTAATAGCAGCATATCGAAAAATCTATACACAAGATGTTAGTGCAATGGAAAAACAATGTTTGGATTTTATGATGTGTCCAGTTTTACATGCCGTTGTTTTTGAGGATGTGAGTTTTTCAACAACACACCCCCAAACTGTGCCGAATCAAATATTAATATACCAAAAAAAGGTGGTCATCCAGGTTGGTACTTAATGAGATGTGCCCAAATATAAATGATAGCTCTCTAAAGTTTTCTCTTTGGTCTGCACAGCTGCTGGTATCACATTGATGTGCTTTCCTCGCACGTGTATCTCTACATAAATAATTTTGTCTTTGCAAATGTCACAACATGTTGTTGGATCGACACGAGACCGCTAGTTGATCGCGTGACTCTGAATTCCGTGTTTTCCTTTCCTATCGTCGGGGAGAGTTTGGCCCGCCCCAGAAAAGACCCCGACCGCATCCTCCGCTGCCCCTTGCCCGTCTTGAATGAGGCTTTCTTCGCCCGAACTGTCAAGACACAGACCTGATTTACCGGCAGCCGTCACAAAGGCAAAAGATTTGGCCCGTTCCACAGTGCGCGCCCTCCTCCCGCACTCAAAGTGACTCTTTGTGCCGGGGCCCGCCAGTGAATCTCAGTCGCGGCACCCCCTTAAAAGGTCAACAAATCTCCTTACATCCCCCTGCGCAGGTTTTATTTTATTTACCTTTGTAGGCGATTTCTTTGCCGCAGCTGTGAGACCCGTGAGATCTTCTGGCCAGCTGACAAGACAAACAGTCGTAAAGCAGCCAGGTCGGTTTATATCTGCTGGATGGTGGAATGTTACCCCACTGGTGACAAAAATGGCTCGGCAGACTGAGGCCCACCTGTGTGTCCCTTCCCGCTGGCCAAAGTTGATGTCAAATGGGGGATTTTTTTTCTCCATGTCTATTTTTTCTGATTATTTTGAAAATTAATATGAATTACAAGGAAATACAGTATTGAGGCTTATTGAAAACCAATTTTCATCTTTAATATCTTCAAGAGTAGCAATGCAACTGAAGACCTGGGAAATCACTGGAAACCGTTAAATGGTAAATGGTCTCAAAATGCACTATAAGACACTTTGCGCAAGTAGGCATTCAAACATTCACTCACACACACACACACACACACACACACACACACACACACACACACACGGCTGCCAGCAGAGCTGACATGCAAGGGGTTACCCAGGTTCACTGTCTTGTCCAAGACTGGTGGAGCTGGGGATTGAACCACCAACCTTCAGATTGGAAGGACACCCACTCCATCAACAAGTCACAGCGACCCGATATAGAATTTAACAATTGATTTAACCTCAAAATTAGCAGGAATTTTTCAAATAGTTTGTCTGAAATTTGTCTGAAGAATTCCACATGAAAACACCTTCAAGAGAATCAGCAAAACTGGATTTTTAAAATTAAATTTTCACATTTAGAATTAATATATTTTAGAGGTCAGATCAGTGATCTTGTGTCAGATTTCAATAAATATTTATTAGAGCAGCTGCGCCTTTCACTTCATCAAGGTGATGAAGTGAAAGTCAAGATTAAACCGCTCCGCATTATGCTGGAAATTCCATATTGTGATTTGTATCTATCAAAAATCAAAGTTCCGAATGGGTTAGGCTTTGGCATTGCATTCATATTTTCCGCCTCACCACCCAACTTTTATCTCAAAACCCAAAATAATGAAACCCTTGAAATCTTAATTTTATTGCGAAACAACTTAATGAAATCCCGTGTCCTCTCTTTGCTTTCACCACAGATGATGTCACTGCCTCTGTAACAAAAGCTTTATTTAATCGTCCTCCAGACCCCCGTCTACGCTGATAGAAACACAGACGAGTTGATTTATGTCCGTACTCATGGATGAGATGTCGTCTGCCGGGCTGCACGTCGAGCCGCACTTAAAGACGAGCCGGAGACCGTAATCCTTCGTCGAAATGCTGTAATTTACCAGCATGCAGTCTGACAGCCAGTCAAATTACAGGCCTGCCACGTCTGCATCACCAACACTTTGGTTGTTGCTGCACTGCAGCAACATGATTCACAACATGCTTCGCTGCCTTCGTGCCTCGCGAGGTGATGCCTGGCGGAATGCGGCGCGCCTCGATCGAGCTTTTCACGGCTGCGGCGGTTACGAATTTAGACTTGTCAGTTTTGAGCTTTAATTGAAGGGTGCTTTAACTACCTCTTAATTCGAATTTGCTAGAAGAATTGCCGTGGAATGCTTAGGATGGTTTTGTTGCCCCAGTAAATGCTTCCAAAGTAAAGACTCCCCCCCGACTCCACCAAATGGCTTTTATAGCACTCAGCCTCTTGACCCGAATGCCAAGGATAACGTTCAAGTACCTGACTCCACGGCAAATTGCTGAAGCTTTACTTGATGCCGACTCTGTTTGCTGGACATCTTCCCCGCACCAAAGTGCTTCCAGACCTTTCCTGGCAGCGCGTGTTGATAGCAGATAATGGTTTGTTTGAATTGATGGCTAATAAAAGATGACTGACGTGCCGGCGCGAAGCACGTGGCCTTAAGCCTCAATGGGAGGTTGGCAGGTTGTGCAGCCCGACGCGGACGCGGGCATGCAGGGGGAATTTGATCCGGAGTTACAGTTTCACGGCAGCTCTTTTTCAGCCTTGCAGGCAAAATCAGGAAAACAGAAATGTTTATTTAAAGCAAAGTAATGGAGTTCAACATGATATGGAGTAGGAGCTGTTTGATTCCCATTCATTTATATAAGGGACTGATAAATTGCTATTTTAAATCATTATTTGCTGTGAGGTTCATTTCATTTATTGATTCATTCACAGACTTTGTTTGTAGTTTTAGTAGTAACAAAAAGGTTAGATTTCCACCAGCGGCTGTCCTGACAATATTAGTCACATTTCAATGATGCCTCAAAATGCCACACATACTCAGTCACCTTTTTGTTTGAACCATGAAATAGTAACTTGAGTGTGTGAGTGTTTCTTCAAAATTTCCATAGAAACAGAAGAAAAAAAAAATTCAAATTACTTTGCGATGTGTGATAACGTTTAGCAGGAGCAGAAACTCATTTTTAAAAAAAAAAAAAAAGAAAGCGGCATCTACAAACAGATTATTTTGGTCCTTTTTGATCTGTTTATTCCAGGCAGGGGGTAGAAAATCTCAGCGCAGGGTTATTTCCCTACTTTATTTTAATTTTTCGCTCGGATGAAGTCTGCTGTCACCTGCGCAGCTGCCTCCATGATATATAGCAATGGGCTTTAGAGAAGAAGAAATCCTTGAGAGGATCCGCGGAACGGAGGCACACACACACACACACACACATTCGCGACCAGGTGCGCTGCCTTCCACTTGAAGCGCCCTGTCACTGTCCTAATGAGCTCCTGCCAATCAAAACCCCCCACTGCCACTGCACCCTTTTATGTGGAATGGTTGGAGACATAAAATGGGGCTGCCTTTTTTTTTTTTTAATGTGTCTTCAGCACAGGTGATGTTTTTTTTTATGTGTGTGTGTGTGTGTGTGTGTGTGCGCAGTTGAACACTGCTATAGGATTGACAGGAAAGCCCTCCCTCTCTGGTTCCCTTTTGAAGCTCAGTGGGAGGCATGTTTGGGCAGGAGCCTTTCTCAGCTGCTCTTGGCCTCCGGGGAAATACAAATTAATCGTTACAGAAATTATTTCAGTGTCTCGCCCGGTGGCCGCTTAGTAAGTTGGGCGGAGGGGGGATTACGCTGCAAATAAAGATTTTCTTCTCCAACAATTAGTTTTATTGCATTTGAATAAATTCCCTATCTGAGGCGGAGAAGAAGAGCCTTCTCAATATTTCCCCTCTTAACTACCGTCTTGGTGACGCCCAACATTTAGGGTTAACAATAGCAGACGCCTGTCTGGAGTCTCCCAACTAATTTGGTTACCTGAGCTTAAAATGTTGCTCCAAAATAGGGCGCAGACTCATCCCTCCCTCCCGGCTATACCAGGGCTTTATATGTGGTATCCCGAGTGGGACAGCTAACGCCTTTATCTGGTCCAATACAGTTACCATAAAACCAAAAATGACATTCCTTTTCTATTAAAATGATCTGAAATCTGAAGTTAGAAAAAAAATTGCTCAGGGAACAGAATATAAAACAAAGGTACAGCTAAACAGCTATAATGAATTCAAAATAAGAACTGCAAAAAAATAATGAAAATGCGCAAGAAAAACTAAAAACTAAGGAAGGAATCACAATTTTTTTTTAAATTAATTTACGCTTTTCATTTGTACTTAAAAAACAAGATTTGAGAAATGACAGAATTAGAGACACCACTGAAGAGGCAGTTTTCCAGGATTAATTGGAGAAACCCTTACTTCACTAAAATGCTTACTGGCAGTCAGCTGGAGAATGTCCGACGCCTGCTGTTCATCATGTGTACCCAATAGAAACCCCATGGAAACATACCCAAGTTTGCGTTTCCCTTTGCAGATCATCTGACAACTCAGGCCAGAAAAAGAGCTATCTAATGAAATTAAACGGATCAAGCCTTGGTGTGATGGAGAAATGAACTGCCTCCCAAATCCCTCCCCCTTCCCCTCTTCCCCCAAATGTGGGCGGAGCCAGTATGAATGGATCCTAACTCAATCCAGGGAGCGATGTAGGTGTTTGTGCAAGTCAAACAACATGTCAGCGCCCACTTTGTGTTTACCCGTCTTCCATCTCAACCTGCTCCAACCTGCCATTATGAACGGTTTAAACCGTCATAAACCGAAAAAAAAAAAACCTGAACCTGAATGTAGTTGGACGGCTAAGCGTCCCTTCAGAGAACACGATTGGCTGTTTGACTGGAGGGGCTGGCGTTTTTCAAAAGTCTACCATTTGAAGTCTGTCAGTGAATCAAGTTGAAATGGATTTAATATTCTTTTGTTAGAGTGAAAACGTGGCTTTGTTTTTCAGAGACCGATTCGCTGGCCTGGTTTCTCGAGAGGACTGCAGTTTTCAGACGGTTAGAGCTGACTGTCACCCACATACTTTTCTTTGGGAGGCAGGCACTCCGGGGTTTCTTGAGCGCCAGGATTGCTGCAGCTGTCGAACAGATGTTTGTCGAGCAAAGGTTTATTGGGGGGGGGGGGGAGCATCAAGTTGTTTTCTTTTTTTTAACAGATCCAATGGCCTTCGATAGCCTGTTTTGGAAGAACGCAACCCGGTCTTGAGATGCCGCCGTTCTTTGCAAATCCCTGGCCGATGAGCTCTTTGCCACTATTTTCCGGTCACACTTCCACACAAACTCTGTCTCACACACACACACACACATAGACCCACGCATATACGGCCTCATTTGTCATCTCAAAAATTAATCTGGATGGCAAACAGTCCCTCTTTTGTGAGAGGGGCTGTGTCTGCAGTGGCTGGGATCCAGCCGAGTAACAAGCAGCAGCTGGCTGGGAGGCCTGAGCTCCACGGCTGCAAATCTTACCCCGATGAAGGTGTCATTTGTCGTTTGTTTATCCATCGCTATTGTTCGGCCCTTTAAACCATCAGCGCACACTCATAAGTCGCACACACACCAAATACTCATGTTACCTTTTTTTTTTTTTTTTTTTGGTCCACTTAGAATGATGGAAAAAAAAAAAAACGAAAAAACTAGCGCTTTGTGGGATTTGGAAAAGAAGAAAATGGTTTAATGGAAGGCTTTTATAACATGTATAATAATGGAAGTTCTTGCATTTTTGAGCCGTATTCGATAGTAGTTCCTGTTACACCACAGTCATCCGATCCCGGGCTGGACGGCTCTCCCGCTGCGGTCTTTCTCTGGGTTTTATCTGCAGGAGCAGGGTAGTAATAACGCCATGACTTCACAGCCGGGGCCGAACGGAGCGATGTCTGCCGATGACTAAAGTGGAAACTTGAGGTCATCTTCTTACATGCACGGCTACCCAGAGAGAGAGAGAAGAGAGAGAGAAAAAAAAAAAAAAACACAAGTGTCACGATGGCCAGGGGCTCTCGCTCCTTATTCTCCATTTTGGACCCACAGAAATTGAAATTGATTTAAGAGACCGATCGAGGCAGTGGGTTGATTTCATGGTGGCTGTAGTCAAATTCCTATCTACTCCTCTGTCTCTGGGCTTTTTCCGTGTGACTGTATCTTCATAATTGATGTGTCACTCGCTGTGGAATGTAGGAGTAAACGGCATCATTTTTCTTCTGATCCCCTAAGAAAAATATTCGTCTCCAGAATTGGGCTGCGGCGCAAACTCCACTTTTATTGGTCCCTCAGTGAATGAAATCAAATCAAAATCAACACCGGGACGAAATATTACACGATGCGCTCGTCCGAAATTGAGAGCGGAGGACTGCTTTTTTTTTTTTTTTTTTTCTTTTTTCATTTTAGTTTCTGTTTGTTCCACTTTTTGTCCTCATTTCCCCCCTTTAATGGCCTCTTCCCCTGTCTCAGCGAGTGCGTTTCCTGTCCCAGCTGGAGCAAACCCAGAATATCCAAAGAAGGATTGGGTTCAGAAGGAGCGGGCAGAATATTCAGTGACGTCACCTGAAAGTCACACGAGCCGACGGCGCAAGACGTCCGATCCCGTAGTGCCTACACAACCGCCTAAAAATACACATCGGCAATGAGACTACCGCCATGTTTTTCAGTTTAATACCTGTACTTGTACAGCTTAACGGCCCCCCTAAACTCAACAAAAGTAGGTAAATAACCAGAAGGGGCTAAACGAAAAGCTAGAGAGAGCGAAGAGAAGACCAGCGAGTGGTCCCTTTCACCGCAACACAAAGTCTGAAATTTGATCTTTTTGAAGGCTCGAAGCCCGAGGAGCGGCGGCTGCATGCGGAACAGGAATGCACATTACTGTCCTGCGGTACTTTGTGCGTCTTTTGATATAAAACAGAGAGGCATAGCATGAAGGACCAATCGCAGTTCATCCCACATTCCTGTATGTCGGCGTTTGAGAGACACGGAGAAAAGAGAAATGAAATCTGCAACGGCTGTCAGGCGGCCGATCCCGGGTTTTGGGAGATATGGTTGCTATGCATGTACTTTAACACACATGGAGATCCTGTGATATAACTCTGGTGCGGAAACAAAAGGTCACGCAGCCAAAGAAAAGAGGGTGATGGGGAGGGAGGAGGGGGAACAAGGAACACAGCGCAGCGGAACAATGACAGACTGGGACGGGTCGGGGTCATTGGGTTGTTGAAATTAAAGGGCAGTTGCAGCCTTTTACGCTGAACGGAGATACCGCGGAGTTTTACTCGGCAAAATTGCACAGCTGTGTCATGTGAAGTTATGGATGTGGATCCTAGTAAATATATACGTAGATATTTAGAAATCAAATCTGCATGTTGTAACCATTCGTACATTTTTTTTTGGTACCACAACCTCACTACCTCACCCATTCGCATGCCATGCGCTAACTACTATCTTCTTTTTATCCTTGTTGGTTCCAACCCGCAAGAATCCTGCCTATTTTTGTTTATTTTTTATTCTTGTCACTCTTTTTATATTGTTGTTTAGTTTCGGTTGTCTATTTTTCACCCTTACTGTTCCATTCTGTTGTCCATTCTTACCCTCATGTTGTTGGTGTTGTTGTTGTTTTCCCGCTGTCTATTTATTTGTGGATGTAGATACTATTTTCTGTCTCTATATATTTATACTCATATTTATTTTCAACACTATAACTGGGATGCTGAGCTGAAAACGTACCTCTTCACCAAGCACTACCCGACTAATCGCACTTAGCGTACTTTGGATCTTCGGTTATTGAATTGCAATTTTTGTAAGTCGCTTTGTATAAAGGCGTCTGCTGAATGACTGTAATAGAAATGGAGCCTATCCCAATTGCCAGTCAATCGCAGGGCCACATACAAGGTCAGACAACATTCACTCGCTCACTTATTCGGAGCAACTTTCCCCCATTTTTTTTTTTCCCAATTGACCTTCTGCATGTTTTTGGAATTTGGAAGGAAACCGGAGAAAACCCACGTAGAATTGAAACAGGGTCCTTCGTGCTGTGAGGCCGCAGCGCTAATCCCTGCGCTACCGTGCTGCCACGTCGTAACCGGGAGGATCATTTTGTGTCAGTGTTTACAGTTGGATTGTTGTACGTGGCGGCTGGACCTGCGTCAGGATTTATCCTCTAGAGATTGGTATTCCATGCTAAAATTACATTTTTTTTTTCTTTTAATTTTCCACGGTCATATTCAGTACAATTAGGTGTCAGTAACATTGATGTTAAAACACTGAAGTGCTACAAAAACTGACGTATGATCAATGAGTCATACATTTGATTATTTTGTATGATGAATACCTATACTTTCTTTCTCTTTATATTGTGTTCATGTTCTTTTTACCTAATATATGAAATATATTATCTGAAAAGTTAAAGCCATGACTCAAATTGCCATTCGCTATTTTGATGATAAGAAATAATCCGATTTAGTCACAGTTCTACTCCAGGTCACAAAATGTGAATTATTTTCAGTGCTGTAAAATCCTTTCTTTGATACTTTTAGGGCAGAAATCTTGGATATTGTGCAATGCGGACTTGTTTTCTTTCAAAAAAGTATTATAGTCCAGTTGATTAATATCAGTATAAATGGATCATGAAACCAATCATCATCAGATATTTTTTTGCTTTCTTTATACCCCTAAGTATTTTTTCACTCTCCAGTTAATATTCAAACTCAGTTATGATCCTAGTCACTGAACACAAACCTGGCCAGCTGCTTCCACTGAGGTAACAGCTGCTTTACACGCAAAGTTGTGCATATATTTTATAGGGTGCTTTTTAGTAGCACAAAGTAGAATTAAGCTTTAAATTAAACATTTTAGGTTTTTTAATTGTGGTATGTAGAAAGCTGAAAAAAAGTTATCACACATACATAGTGTGAACACTTTGCACACTTTTATCAATGTTTACAAAACAACAAAATCCTCAAGGCTCCTGGTCACGACTTATCGGCCTTCGCTTCTGTTGCAGGTCACTTTATCGTAAAACAAATTCAGAGCCGACGATAACAACCCGTCTCTCGTACGGCTACTCTTCAATCCGGCTCGAGAAAAAATCCTCCATGTTTGATTACCCACCTTCCAGGTGTGGCTCCTCCAGCCGCCGGTCGGAATAAGACTGCGGTGTCTTTTCTCTTTCCACACAACGAACAGAGCGCTTCCTAGTCCTCAGTGTTAATCAGGAAGGAATTGCTTTATATAACGAAAGCAGTCAGGGTTACAGATGAATGTAGTGGTGTTAAAATTAGTGTTTTTTTTTTTTTTTTAAACTAGTCATCTCTTAATTGTTTAGTCAATTATGAGACCTTTTCCTCCAATTAAAGGCGTGCTACTTCAAGAAATGTAGAATGCCAGTAAAACTGACAAAGCTCTTATTTTGCCTTTCATCCATGGAAATTGTACATAAACACAATGGTTTCTTTGACCCACAGGCGACAGACTACAAAGATTATGAACAGATTTATTTAACATGGAGGAAAGTTCACATTGCGCTCGTTTCTGGGTGGGCAATTATTGAGCATTTCTGAGAAAAAAATTCCTATTGAGCACCGTTCATTAAGACACGCTGCTGTGTCTTTTTCATTCAAGGCGGTCTGAAGGTCTAGGCAGGGAGCATGAACCGTGAAAATTAGTGATTCAGTGGTTGGATGTTTACGGGCCACTGATGCGCTACAGGCAAGAAACGGATGCCTCTGCTGCTTTTCTGCACGAGAATTTCGAGACATCGGTTGCCCTCTCCGAGGCTCCCGCCGCTGCCAATGACACACCAATAACCTTTACAGTGAAATGAGACTTCGATTTGCCAAATGAGTGGGCTTTTAGATGAATTATGTATTTACTCCAAGGGATCTTAGATGTACTTGCTAGGAATGATTGTGGAGTCCAACTAATATCGAATTTAAACCCTCTGATTTGGCGTCTTGCAATACAAAAAAAACCCTGCTTTCTAAACTGTTAACCGTTTTGTGTCTCAGCGCTTTTTCACATTATTTATGAGCACTGCTCCAGATATATTTATCACAAAATTATTGTTTTTTTCCTTGCTTCACTTTTTGCTTTTCCCTTCGGAGGTCGCCACAGCGAATCAGCCTCCTCCAACTAGCCCTATACATTGTATCTTCTTCTCCCACACCAGTTAACTTCAAGTCCTCTTGCACTACATCCATCAGGTTTTTCTTTGGTGTTCCCCTCAACGTCCGTCCTGGCAGTTCCAGCATTCTTCTGCCAATATATTCACTACCCCTCCTCATGACATAATGTACATGACCAGTACATGACGGAACCGTCTCAGACTTCTCTGACCTTCTCTCCAAAACATCGAACATGTGCTATCCCTCTGGTAGACTCATTCCTGATCTATCCATCCTTGTAACTCCCAAAGAGAACCTCAACATTGTCATCTCTACTACCCTCAGCTCTGCTTCCTGTGTTCTCTTCAGTGCCACCGTCTCTAAACTATACGGCATCGCAGGTCTCACAACTCCTTTGTACACCTTTCCTCCCGGCACTTTTCTCCTCCTGTTCCAACCTGCTTGAACTCCTCTTTCCACACACCATCCTCTCAGCAACTTGTCCAATGCGTCACCTCTTTTCAACACTCTCTTGCCCTGGACTGTTGACCCTAACTACTTAAAATCTTCCACCTTCCCTATCTCTACTCCCTGTAGCCTCATTGTTCCACCATGGTCTTTCTCACACATTTGAAACACACACATATAATCTGTCTTGCTGTGACTAACCCTCTTCTTTCCAGACCACATCCCAAGCGCTCTAGATTTTCATGCTCCCTGGTCTCACTGCAGACCGTAATGTCATCTGCAAAAATCACAGTCCATGGAGATTCCTTTCAAACGTCATCTGTCAGCCTCTCCATCACCTGTGCTAACAAGACAGGCTACACAGCTGATCTGTGACGTAGTCCCACCTCAACCGTTAACTTCTCTGTCACACCTACAGCACCCCTCATCACTATCTCACATCTTGCATACATGTCCTGCACCAGTCTAGCATACTTCTATGCCAGCCTTATTAAAAAAAAATAGGCACCATTACAAATTTTCTCCATTCCTCAGACAACTTCTCACTCTCTAAACTCCTGTTGAGCAATCTAACCAGACACTCGACTGCTGCCTCTACTACATACTACGATTCTTCTTCAATGGCCTCCTCACCTGACCTTTACTAATCTGTACTACTTTGTGGTATACAATTCATTTTCCTCATACGGCAGTTCCTCAAAGTACTCTTCTCGTCTTCCTGTCACTCTTCTCGCATCTGTCAATGCATCCATCTCTATCCCGTATCACCCAAACCTTTCTATCTATATCTCTTTGTTTTGCAAACCTGTGTAAATCATTCTCTCCCCACTTACTCGATGACCTATCATGCAAGTGATCATATACCTTTTGTTTGGTCTTTGCTACCTTTTCCTTGCGTTGCATCACCCTGTTTGTTCTATTCAGTCACCTCACTGTCCCTCTTCTCCTTTGCGAACCACTTTCTCGGTATCTACTTCTGCATTTTCTCATTCCACCACGTAGTCTTCTCATCTACTTTCCTTCCAGACGACCCAGCAAGTAGCCTTCCAACTGTCTCCCTGATGATATTAGCTGTAGTTGCCCAGTCATCTTATAGCTCTCCCTGACTACCCAGAGCCTTCATCATCTCCTCCCTGAAAACCATCCAGCACTCCACCCTTTTCAGCTTCCACCACTTCGTCCTCTGCTCTGCTTTTGTCCTCTTTGTCTTTCTTGTCACCTGATCCATCCTACAATCCACCATCCTATGTGTTCCTACACCAATTAGCACTCTCTCACCTCTGCACCTCTGGATATTCTGCATCACTTCATCGAACTCACTCCGGGAATTCTCCTCCTCTAACTCACGTCCCAACTTTGGAGCATTGCTACATTGAGCATCAGAATTAGAAAGTCTTTATTCTCTGCATCTTTTTTCCAATACAAGGATTTTGCTGTGGTTTGTCAGTGCTTAGCAGACAACTTGGAATAATCATTAAATTTAAAAGAAGAATCAGGACAAGTGTAATTGGTTATGCCAGTTTCAGACTCATAAGTCAAACACTCTTTTCACCTTTAAAACATTCTGAACAAACTCTTCCTTGAACTCATACACCCTTTCTCTTCCTGTCAATACCATGATAGTACAACTTAAACCCTGCTCCAAAGCTTTTCACCTTGCTGCCTGTCAGCCTAGTCTCCAAGACATGCAACCTTCCTTCTCTGCATCATGTCAACCAACCGCAGAGCTTTTCCTGTTATCATCCCAATATCCAAAGTCCCTACACTCAATTCCTAGACTCTTGCCTTTTCTCTTCTCTCTCTGCCTCCCAACACGGCTTCCTAATCTCCTCTATGACCCACAATAGTCCAATATCCACTGGTACCCTGTAGGATGTCGTTACCAATGGCAGCCATGACCGATTTGTTAGATTCGTAGATTTGATTGGCATATTTGGTTTTGGCTCGTGTTTTACGCCGGATGCCCTTCCTGAAGCAACCCTCTGTATCCAGTCTTTGGACCAGCTCATAAAGACACTGGCTCATGCCTCCCAAAGCTGTATTATCACAAAATAATTGCACCTTTTAAAAATGTGAATGCATCAAGTCATCAAAAAGCTCACATTGGCAGATTCTAGTTTATGGATCCTTGTTCGACCTCATCGGTCATCTATTTTTTTTTTTATATTTACCAAGCTACGGTGCATACATCAATTTCTTTTCAAAAGGGTCTTGGCTCCATTGGAAATGTGTATAAATATTTCCACTCTGGCAAGCTCTGTTATAGTTGAAGTTCCCTTTCCAATTACACACAGCTTTGATTTTTTTTTTTTTTTTTTTTTTTTTTTACTCTGAGCTTTATAGGCTTATCTCTGCAAATTTCTGCTCATCATGTCTGTTTGCAACAGCCAGAAGGGTTATGCTTGCAATTCGTCTTTAAGGTTTTCGTTTCACAACATGTCTTTGCTGTTAATTATATTTTGGCCTTGCAAATCAAAGATGAGCTTAACCTAATTATCCAAAAGTATAGGATCAGAAGATAAATACTGAGTATGATCTCAATGGCAGATTTAAGATAATGATTAAGTGGTCACTGTAGGGAAAATAGCATTGTTTGTCTCGATCAAATATTTTTATTACCACAAATGTACAGTATATTCCCAATGTCTATGTTTGAAATCTGAGGGTCATTTTTTTCAAGGTTGCATCTAATGTCCATTTATTCCTTCCAGGATTCCGCAAAATCAGCCTGGACGATCTGCGTAAGGCCTACATCGTCAAGGACGTGCAGCAGTATATCCTTCACAGGCTGGATCAGGAGGAGGCCCTAAGGCAGCACCTCACCAAGGAGACCGCTGAGATGCTCAACCAACTGCACATCAAAAGCAGCGGCTGCTTCCTGTACCTGGAGCGAGTGCTAGATGGTGTGGTGGAGAATTTCATCATGCTACGTGAGATCCGAGACATCCCTGGCACTCTCAATGGCCTCTACCTATGGCTCTGCCAGAGGCTCTTTGTTCGAAAGCAGTTTGCCAAAGTGCAGCCCATCCTCAATGTGATCCTGGCAACATGCAGGCCACTCACAGTCAAAGAACTTTACCATGCTGTCTGGACCAAAAACATGACGCTGACCATGGAGGATTTTCAGAAGAAGATGGACATTCTCTCTAAATTGTTGGTGGATGGTCTTGGGAGTACTAAGATCCTTTTCCACTACAGTTTTGCTGAATGGCTTCTGGATGTAAAGCACTGCACCCAGAAGTATTTGTGCAACGCGGCAGAGGGGCACCGAATGTTGGCAATGAGTTACACTTGCCGGGCGAAGCAGCTCAAACCACTTGAAGTGCAGGAGTTTGCGCTTCACCTCATAAATTCCAACCTGCAGATCGAACCGTACAACCTGGCTCTTTGGATGGTCTGGAATGGAACTCCTGCGAAAGACTCTCTGACCACCTCAATACCAAGAGAGCAGGAGGTCCTGCAACTTCTCGTGAAAGCCGGAGCGCATGTTAACAACGAAGATGACCACGCTTCGTGCATCGTCCAACAGGCCCTGGAAAGAGAAGATTCAATACGGACGTTACTTGACAACGGGGCCTCCGTCAACCAGTGCGACTCGAGCGGAAGAACTCTATTATCCAACGCTGCCTACAGTGGAAACCTCGACGTCGTCAACTTGCTCATATCGAGAGGTGCCAACATGGAGCTGGAAGACAACCACGGTCAAACGGCACTTACTCTCGCCGCCAGGCAAGGCCACACCAAGGTGGTCAACTGTCTGATCGGCTGTGAGGCCAACATAAACCACACGGACCACGACGGGTGGACCGCGCTCCGCTCCGCAGCTTGGGGCGGGCATTCTGAGGTTGTATCGGCGCTGCTCTACGCCGGCGCGAAAGTGGACTGTGCCGATGCGGACGGCCGAACCGCCTTGAGAGCCGCTGCATGGGGAGGTCACGAGGACATAGTGTTGAACCTCCTTCAGCACGGAGCCGAGGTCAACAAGGCAGACAATGAAGGAAGGACCGCTCTCATTGCAGCCGCGTACATGGGGCACAGAGAGATCGTCGAGCATCTTCTCGACCACGGGGCCGAAGTCAATCACGAAGACGTCGACGGTAGGACCGCCCTCTCGGTCGCCGCTCTCTGCGTTCCAGCCAGTAAAGGCCATGCTTCTGTCGTGAGCCTACTCATTGACAGGGGGGCCGAAGTTGACCACTGTGACAAAGACTGCATGACCCCACTTCTTGTGGCGGGCTATGAAGGACACGTTGACGTTGTCGATCTACTCCTGGAGGGTGGTGCCGATGTGGACCACACGGACAACAACGGACGTACCCCTCTACTCGCTGCTGCATCCATGGGCCACGCCTCCGTCGTCAACACCTTGCTTTTCTGGGGGGCCGCCGTCGACAGCATCGACAGCGAGGGAAGGACCGTGCTGAGTATCGCATCCGCTCAGGGTAACGTGGAAGTGGTGCGGACTCTGCTGGACAGAGGTCTGGACGAGAATCACCGGGACGATGCAGGCTGGACCCCACTGCACATGGCGGCGTTCGAGGGCCACCGGCAAGTATGCGATGCCCTCATCGAGCAAGGCGCTCGCTGTACGGAGGTAGATAACGATGGTAGGATACAACTGATTCTGGCCGCACAGGAGGGACATTACGACTGTGTGCAAATTCTTCTGGAAAACAAGTCGTGCATCGACCAGAGGGGATACGATGGGAGGAATGCGCTCAGGGTGGCTGCTCTGGAAGGCCACAGGGACATTGTGGAACTGCTACTGAGCCACGGTGCTGATATCGATTACAAAGACGCGGACGGACGGCCGACGCTCTACATATTGGCGCTCGAAAACCAGCTGGCCATGACAGAGTATTTCCTTGAGAACGGAGCGAATGCGGAAGCCTGCGACACCGAGGGCAGGACCGCCCTCCACGTGTCCTGCTGGCAAGGGCATGCGGAGATGGTGAGGCTGCTGATAAACTACCACGCCGACGTCAACGCCTGCGACAACGAGAAGCGATCGGCCCTCCAGTCGGCCGCCTGGCAGGGCCACACCAAAGTCGTGCAGATTTTGATAGAGAACGGCACGCACGTCGACCACACCTGCAACCAGGGGGCGACGGCACTCGGCATCGCTGCCCAGGAGGGCCACATCGACGTTGTGCAAATACTTCTCGAAAACAGCGCCGACCCGAACCACGCCGACCAGTTCGGGCGCACGGCTATGAGAGTGGCGGCAAAAGGCGGACATTCGACGATCATAAAGCTCCTAGAAAAGTACGGGGCCACGACGCTCAACGGCTGCAATCCGTCCCCGGTTCACACTCTCGAGGAAAAAGCGCCGCTCGCCGTGGCGGGTAAGATGCAGTCGCTCACCATCAAGTCAAGTAGCTCGGGCAGCACGGGCGCGGGAGAGCTGCAGTCGTCCGGCCGCGGCCTGACCAACGGGCCCGTCCACGCTTTCAGTTCTCCGTCGGAATCCCCCGACTCCACGGTAGACAGGCAGAAATCCTCGCTCTCGAATAATTCCCTCAAGAGTTCGAAGAATTCCTCGCTGAGAACCACCTCGTCCACAGCCACGGCGCAGACCGTGCCCATCGACAGCTTTCACGGTCTGACGTTCACCGAGCAAATCCAGCAGCACTCGCTGCCCCGCAGCCGCAGCAGACAGTCAATCGTGTCGCCCTCCTCCACCACCAAGTCCGCGGGCCATCAGCCGCCGTCGCCGTCCAGCGACTTCGACTGGTCTCTGCTGAAACCGGGCCTCAAGTCGTCGAAGGGAACCAAGACCGGGAACGGAACGACGAACAGCAAGAGGGCGTCGGGAGACAAGAAAAAAATGAAAAACAGCGCTTCCACCCAAGGTCAGGTCCTGGAGTACGAGATGACGCAGTTCGACAAGAGGATGGCTCTCAATAAATCGGTGGCGAACATCGCCGTGAAGGACCCCCACTGTAAGATCATGATCGGGGGCCACATCCACCTGGAAAAGGGTCAAAGCCAGGAGCAGTTCTTCATCCAGCAGCAGGGCTGTTCTGAGAAAAAGAGGAACGGCATCATGACCAACCCCAACTATCACCTACAGGGTAATCAGGTTTTTCTGGGAAGGGTATCAGTTCCTCGGACTGTACAGAGCAGAGGCCACCAGGATGTTCTGGAGAACTATCCCATCGGGGAGACGGAGCTAAGCCTTAAACAAGCCCTGAAACTGCAGATCGAAGGCTCCGATCCCGGGTTTAACTACAAAAAAGAAACCCCTTTGTAGCCAGTAAGCGATACGTCGAAATAACCCTCCGATATGTTTGTGCTTGTCAGAGAAAAAAATAAATAAATAAAAATTGAAATTAAGGGTGAAAGCGACAGCACAAACGCTTCATTTTTATTTTCTGTTCAACTGCAACGGCAAGTATAGAATAACGGACTTAGTCCTTTCCGGATTGCACTCGACAGAACCGCCATCGTTAGCTGGATCCAATCAGACCTGCATGTAGAACGCCTCGAATTTTCCCTCGCGGACAAAAAAAAAAAAAAAAATCAGAAACCAGATCATTCTTGTGCTGTTGTCTTGAATGCAACATTAATCATGCGGACATTAATTAGAAAAAAAAAAAAAAAAAAAACAAAGGATGGAGGGGGAGGTTGGATGTGCCAAAGTAACTGTTTTCATCTGCATTGAAGAAAACAACCCTTCATTTTGTCCTCGCCGGCGGGTAATCTCAAAATACACACCGCCAGGGAAGATTGTCCATCGCTGCCTAAGGCTTTGCGTGAACTGATACTCGACGTGCCTACATCTGTTACAGCCTTCTTTGTGTACTCATGCAAACTACCATTTTAATTTAATATAATGCTATTTAATGAAACAGTGTATGCACTTTTTAAGAGTAAAATGACAGACGTGCATTTGTTCTTATTTACTTTGTATCCCATCCGTGTTTTATCAGCGATTGTCTGACTGAAAAATACCAATGTTTCCTTTTTTTTTTTTTTTAATTATTTTATATAATATTTGTCCTGTCTTACTTTTCTTTATTTTTTATTTTTTATTTTGTTCTCTCCCTCCACACTGACACCAATGTATCGCCGAGTACATTGTCACGAAACCCAAGGACGTGGCGGTGAGCAACGCCGCGCTGTCAATCTAAACAAACTGGATCGTCCACCTCCCTAAATAACCCGGATAATCTGCTAACCTCGACCGGCGTGCTAAAACCCTCATCTGTGTGTAACATGTCGATCGCTTCAGCAGTTTACTTCACCAGTATATAAAAGTGTATTTATTTCGAATTTTTGGAAGAAAGCCACTTTTGCTGCACTTTGTGTTGCATCACGCGCTACCATGGTGCTGTTATCAAAAGTTGCCTGCCGTTATAATTATAATTTTTTTTTTTTTTTTTTTCTTCTTTTAGACTCCCTAATTTGTTTGCTTTGTGCGTCGTGTATTGTTACAGGTATCTAAGAAAGAGGGAGCTTTGTTGAAAATGGAAAAAAAATTGTCCCTATGGGATTTTTTTTTTTTCAGTTTGTGTGTTATGTTTGTGTGTGTGCATTAAAAATATATATTTAAATATATTCTTTTGTGTACCGTCAGCAAATGTTTGGTGCTACATGCAGCAATTCCAAGAGGAAGCAATTATTTAAAAAGAAGAAAAAAAAAGTCAAAGCATTTGTCTGTCACGTGTACCCGGCCGCAATGCAAGAAACAAAATGTAACGCTTTGTTTCCTTATCGTCAAGTGGTTGATTTTTCAGTGATTTCTGCTGGATTTTCTTCAGGGGGGCATGACTCCAGAAAACCGAATAAAAACGACAGCGGAAAAAAAAAACAAACATGACAAGATCGATCACGCAAGACGCTTGTCTAATAGTTGCTTGTCTAAAATCAGGAAAGTCGTAAAGCCAAAGTTGAAACGACGCTAGCGGTCGCGCCTCCTCTCCGCGACGAACCGGCTTTCGGACGCGAGGGGCTTGAAACTGAAGCGGCGAGGGAGGGAGGGACGGAGGGAGAGGCGGCGCCGGATCGTGATGCGGGTCGGGTCGGTGGGAGGGTGGGAGGGTCGGGGTGAAAACATCTGTTTCTCATGAAGCACAGAGCTGCGTTAGCATTTACAGGCTGTCATATTTCTGCAGGCTTTTTCTTAATGTTAACGGCGAGCTATTTTTCGCCAAGAACCGGCGGTTGGTTGGTTCGGGGGGAGGCGGGGGGCAAAGGAGGACGCAGAGGTCGGGGTGGGAGTTGGCAGGGAGGTTGAAACCCATTGCACGTACAAACACTTCTAAACCTCGCAAAAAGTTCCCGGTTCGACTGTACGACAGTAGCTCAGCAGAAACGCCATGAAGGAATGGGGGGGTCTGGAAAACAAACTGTATAGTCTTATTAAGCAGTTCTATCATTCATCTCCACTGTGTTCTCCTTTTTTATCTTATTTTATTTTTTAAGTTGTCTGTCACCTTTGATTTTTTTTTTTTTTTTTTTTTTTTTTCCCCACTTTCAGTGGTTGGATTTGTAAATAGCTTCCAATGTACATTTGACTCATTTTAAAAAAGGAAAGGAGAAAAAAAAAGAATTCCTGTATTATATGAAGTGGAATTTTCTGATGTATATTAAAATGCTTAATAAACATTTGCTTTACTGCTGGAACAGTCTAGAAGTTTTATTGTTTGACGGTTAAATGACCTTTACATGACACTGAATTCATTACAGTAGGGGCCATTAAAATGTGTAGATTTTTTTTTCCAGTTTTTCCTGATTTGTTCACCATAAAATGTCCTTAATTTTAACAATTTTAGTCGACTCCGGTCATTGAGAGGTTTGGTTTGTTATCCAAAAATGCTAACTAGCTGGGAGTCCTCATCCCGTAGAACATTTGATCAATGTTACGATTCAGGGGAAAATCTTGGGGAAAAAAGATAAAAAACAAACGTCTGGAGATGCGATTTTGTATCCGCTAAGAAGGTTTCTCAGACGTGTTCCATCAGATCTCCTTCATGAGGAACAGTTACGTCACTTACTGACGGTAACGTTCGATTTTCACTTAGAAACAAAGAAGAACTTCATCCTTACTTATTGAGACGACCGTTCTCCGATCGGCAGGGTAATCGGAGCTGGATTACATAACTCTGGTTGGATGGTGAGGGGGGTTCCTGACGCCACAACATCCCCGTGGCGCCGGGCCATCGGGTTTCACCGAGTTCATCCGAGTCCAAAATGTTTCATCTCCACGTCGACAGATGAATCACAGACGAGGAGGGTTTGGACCAGAACCTGCGACCTGGATCTGGACTTACACCGCGGTTCAACTCCGTACAGGAAAGACCCGACTGAGACCGTAGAGTCAAATGTGTCTCAACTCTGTTTCATTGAAGGACAAACCGCTGTCACCAGGCAACCTCCTGTGAGGGCGCTGCTTCCTCGCCTCCAAGAGGACACAGATTTGAATATCAAATAGCGTTTATTCATTATTAACCGCTTGTTCAGCACCTGGGGTCGCAGGGATGCCGGATCCGATCCCAGCTTTGTGGTTGACTGGCGACCTGTCCGGGGTTCGCCCAATGACAGTTGGGATGGGCTCCAGCATGTGGTATAGATAACGCACAATCGGATATTTTCAATTGACTCTGTGACTTTCGGCCGAATTTCAAGGCTTGTTTTTTTTTTTTTTTTTTTTTGCCGGTTTCTGTTTTTGATCTCCGCCTCTTTTCTGTGACCTTTAGAATAGTCTGTTTGTTTTCTGTGATTTTGGCTCTGGGGGCTGAAGTCGTCCTGATCTAATCAATATTTTTGCACATTATAAAAGCACTCACCCCAGCGACATCACAACAAGTCAAACTCACGTCGAGGAGTGAAAGTCTGACATCCGGCGCTGCCTACTTCTCTTTCTCAGCTTGATCAAGGCACTCGCAAATGAACAAGCTACCAGAGGCAGGTTTCTGTTTATTTATTTTTTCCTGCTCTCAGTTGAACCACAAACCACAAGCGTGTTCTCGAACCCCCTCCCCCTCCAGTTCACTCAGTTCATGTCTAAAAAAAATTTCGAAAAAATATATCAATAAATACATTCGTGTTTACTAAACAAGTCTCGTCCTGTGCCGCCCCCCCCCTTCCTGTCAATCATCCCAAACCTCCTCTTCCATGCAAAAGGGGCGCCTTCAAAGTGTGGTTAGATTTAAAAGGCGTTCAAGTGATCTATCAGGATATGGTGAAGAAAACAGTCCGTTCATGTGCATATATATGTGTATATGTGTGTGTGTGTGTGTGTTAATGAGTGGACCATCTGGCCTGGTGATGTCATGTAACATGTGACATCCAAACCTGGAGGATCCCCCTCGTGAGGAATCTGCCAGTAACCACATCTGGTTCCTCTCCACCCATTTCTCTGCTGTGGAGACCAAACAACATGGCGACCGGAGAATCCAACCAGTCCGACTGCCTCGGTCCGTTGGCCTGCAGGCCGGCTCGGCCCGGGATTGGGGGGGAAATTACATGCAGAGACTGTAATTTTCTTCAAAGCTAGTTTAAAAGGATCCAATGAGCTCTCAGGTCATTTTTACCATGGCTTCCAGATTATCGTTATTGTTATTATATGTCTTTATTGTTATACATTATCATCATCATTATTATTATTATTATTATTATTATTATTGTTATTGCTATTTAGTGTTTATTCATTCATTTATTCACTGTCTGTCTTTTTGGTGTTTGGCCATTTTCTATTTTTCTCTTCATTTTTTGCTAATTAGCAGTTTTTGTTGGATTGTTTTATTTGCTGATATTTTCCTATGTAGGTTTATTTGGGTTATTTTATTAGTTGATAATTTGTGTTTTTTTTCCAGAGTTTTCTGTCACTTGTCTTACTATAGTTTATTTATTCATTTATTTATTTATTTAAGAATAAGAATAAGAACAACTTTATTTATCCCGAAAGAAATTATAGTGCCAGAGTTTCAAGTAAAGTATAACAATAATAAATAATAGTAGGAAGAAAGGAGAAAATTCATTATTTTAGTCATTAACAATTAATCATTTATTTATTTTTATCGTTCCCAGGGATTTTAGTCCAGGGGATTTATCCTCAATCTAAAATCTCCAACCCCACCCCTTAAAAAAAAAAAAAAAAAAAAAAAAAAAAAAAAATCTAAAAAGGCAGCTGATTCCTGTGTCCTGTGTAATTTTCCCAGGAGTGAAGCTTGAAAGAATGCAAACAGTTACAATATTTGCGTGTGTGTGTGTGTGTGTGTCGCAGTTTTATAAGCTGTAACTTTGACCATCTCCTGCTCCCAGGCTGCAGGAGAGGGACGGTTGGAAATGCTTATTGCTGGGAACTTGGCATCTTCACGTCGCAGTCGCAGCCGCGTGGATCGGTGCCACCGGCGACTCGGCCATGAAGCGGCCAAATGGCTCATGGAGGACTTTTCACAAAGGGGTATTTAAAGGAGTCTCTCCGTTCTGTAACGACACTGGCGCCGCCGTGCAGAACCCGTCCTCACACCCAGGCCTGATAAAGGCCTCGTCTCCTTAGAGCTCGGGCAGACGGATGATTCATTCCTACCCAACTCGCACAAATGGAATGACAAATGACGCCCCCAGACACAAACATACACACACAAAAACAAAATTCTACTGCAAAAAAGAAAGTCGACACAAGCGGACTCGAAACTTTTATACTAAAACGGCTATTGTGGTTAAAGAGGCTTTCACAACAAGGCACAGATATTGACGTTATGTCAACGAATGCATCTCGGTCGCCCATCGATGCCCGTCTGTGTTTTCGTCCTCCTGGAGGCTACGCTTGACTTTTACGTGGTGCTGGAAGTGTTTCCAAAAATCCCCAAATAAGAAGCTGTAGCCAAAAACAAACATGCTGCGCTCTATGCCATCGGTTTTATGCATCACCGTATTTTGCACATGGGGTGGTGAAGGGTGAGGGTTGTTGAGCGGCGTTGCAAGTATCTGCACACAACTAAAAGAAAACGTAGCCGCCATAACTCAAGAACACACACAATCACTCCTCTTCATGTAGGTTAGATTTATTGTCATAAAGAAAAAAGAAAAGAAAGAAGATCATGATGTTTTAGAGCATCAATCACGCTGCTCTGTTCGTGTCACGCAAACGCACCAGCGAGTCAACGGCGTCGCCGTTTGTGTATTTGTTAGAAAGCTAGAAGTTAGAAATTTCTACATTATTTTGGCTGCTTTTATTTTGAAAACTGGAAATAAGAGGGTAGTTTCAGTGGCGAGCACATTTGAGTTTGAGAGGAGATACAAGACGTACTTACACCAGAGGCACAATCTGAAATTATGGGGAAGATGTTCCAGTTTTTAGTTGTACGGTTTTATTTTTTTTTTCTACATCGAGTGTGTCTACGGACGTGGACGGTGTACAAACAGACCACACATGGCTTGGACCACAATCTATTTCCTGCAGAAGCTCAGAATGTCACGTTGCGCTCATCTCACCGTCCAATCAAAACCATCTACCTTGGCTTCCTGAGATGCTGATCCTTCATCTGAATGTAGGACTCGTCCTCAATTTTAGCCGCCGAAATGACCGGTTGCCGCGGCGATTCCCCCCGCAGCATCTCATCAGGGTGCCCGGAGGGAGCGTCATGAAATCCAGCGTGAAATCCGCTTGGACTCAGACATGGGTGAATTTAGCCTCCCTGGCCCCGGGTCAAGGTCGACGCGGCCACGGGAAAACACAGTTTTAGCATCAGACCTTTTTCACCTACCGCAAATTTACCGCCAAAGTTCACTCGGACAGAATCAGAGAGTTGTTTACCGGGATTTCCAGCGAATCCGAAGGGCGTGAAACTACCGCGAACATTGCAAGCGGAAACATACCGGAGGAGGAGAGCGTGCGCCCTGGAAATGTCATAGACATGTTTGCAATCAGGATACCCAGATCTCAACTATATCTCCAGCGATATTAAAATGAATTATACAAGATGCCGCATTCTGACTTATTTCTGGCCTTCCCATCGCTCTTGGAGAATCACATCCCATAACCACTAACCACCTTAACTTTCGACAACCGTGACGTTTTCGGAGTTTCCTTGTTGCCGCCGACCCGATCCCGCTGCTACGAATGCATGGTGATGAAGCTCTGAGAACATAAATCTGAGTTACAACTCAAATGAAAATTAAAGAAATTAAAAAAAAAAAAAAAAGAAATAATCTCTTGTCTCCCGCGGTAAGGATCTGGTTTCAGATGCTGGAGTGACAGATGGCCTGCGGAGGGATTTATGTGCTCTGCTGGCAGGGCCGGGCAGAGCCAGGTGGCCGAGGTTAGACGGCTCCCATACATGCGTTCGTATGTGACCTACGCACTGTATAATATCTGTTGAGTGAATGGTTATTTTGGTTTTAAAGTGAGTGCAGCCCGACGGTCTTTCAGCGTTTCGACGGGCCGATGTCAATGTGATGATGTCATTCATTCGCGATCGTGTCGAAATCTTCTTTTCGTGGCAACCGGACTTGTATTTCTTCATTTCAAGACGTTTCAACCCCTCATCTGAGAGGCTTCTTCAGTCGTTTGAACCGACGAGCCTCTCGGACGAGGGGGTGAAACGTCTTTATGTGAAGAAATTCAAGTCGAGTTGTTACAACAAGATGACAAAGAACCTCCTCGTCTTGCTCTCATGGACGGGGAGGCGGAGCCTTTCCCAGCTGTCGTCGGGAGAAATGATAATAATAATAATAAGAGTTTGAGTTTGAAAATTCCCTTTATGCGATTTGACAGGAATACGAGAACGCATAAAGATACTCAGCATAGCTCAGTGGCTCGACTCAGAATGTCAACATCAACTCGCCACGGTTGTTTACAGAACACAAAAAAACTCCCATCGCCTGAGTAGAAATAAAGTTGCCGGTTAAAGAAAAGAAATCAAATTTCACTTTTAGGCCAGTTTTAATCAGTGCTTTTAAGACCGACACCGGACTCTCGTTCCCTTGATCACGGGCCTTCTTTTTACAGTTCAACCAAATTTATGTGGTTGGGAAAGGAAATGTATTTATCTGGTTGGGACAGTGTGTGTTTATAAACACACATGAGACATCCGTGTAAACACACCACTCCGGATTGTAGCCGTGGGCTAATTTGCATCGGTACATGTTTTTAGTGGTAGAAGAAACCGGAGTACACTTACGCAAACATGCAAACTCCACACAGCAAGGCCCCGTCAGGAATCGAACCCGGGACTTTCTAGCTGTGAAGCAGGAGCTACCGTGCCGCCCAAATGGTAAATTTGGAAGAGCCTGACAAAAAGCTTAGCACAACTCATACCCTCGTGTTGTGCTTTGAATAATTTGGCCCAGAAACAAATAAACGTTAGGTAAAGGTAGCCCTCAAACCAAGAAATGAACCCTCAAGAAACAAAACAGTGGCAGCAACCTGGGCATTCAATTAACAAATGGGGCAGTGCAAGAGAGACTGGACATGATACACAACAGGGGAATTGAACTTTTACTTTTTAATCCTTCTCCTTGCTTGTTTTTGATTTTCGCCTGCCTCAGAAGACTGATCTGTTTTTGCAGGTGTGATCCAAAGGGTGCAGATCTTGCATTTTGTTAACGGCGCCGATCGTTTTGTTAAACTAATCAGTGTCACGAAAGTAGTCGGAGACGTCAACTTTCTTATAGAAGATATTATCTAAGAAGACATTAATGTCCTCTAAGGAGTAAAGATCTGCGCCTCATTGCGTCCGCTGACTGAAACGCTGTCCGACTGAACCTATTTCCATGCCTTCGCCCTCACGTCCACAAAATTTGACACAACGCCGCCCCACCTCCTCTTAAGACCTACATCAAGCCTCGCTCCCAACTCGCAAGTCGGTGTCTAGAGGAGACTGCAATGTTCTTAAAAGAAAGTCTGCCTTTTCTCGATCTGCCTTTTCCTATAAAGCCATCAGAGAATGGAATGGGC
Organism: Fistularia commersonii; assembly: GCF_037954325.1. NCBI lineage: Eukaryota > Metazoa > Chordata > Actinopteri > Syngnathiformes > Fistulariidae > Fistularia > Fistularia commersonii. The sequence continues at coordinate 14,085,951 of NC_141296.1, read as the reverse complement.
TTCCAGACAATCTAAAGAACATGACTGATTTTTACACCTTTACACGGGACGCGAAAAATTGGATTCCGGAGCACCAAACATGCTCACACTAACAATGCCAGACGGGTATTTTGCCATCAGATGTTACCCTTCTGGGTAAATAACCACTTAAATAACCACCCTTCTGGGTAACATCTGATAGCCCCCAGATGACCAAAGTAGTAATATCACAACAATATCACTTTCAACTTGCAAAATACATATTTTATTGCCTGTTTATATATTGTATAGTTATTTTATTGCCTATCTGTATATTTTATATATATTGTCTATTTTGTACAGTTTTGTATTTGTATTGTCCAGGACTACAGACAGAAATTAGCTATGAGCTACAATCTGGTACAAACATCTCTGCCTCTGTGCTTAATGTCATTGTACACTGTCCTAATAAACTTCTAAACAAACAAACGTAACTGTCTTCCCACCTATAACTGCAGTAAAGCTTGGCAGTTCACCTGTCCCTGCTGTCATCACGGAGGAGGCAGCCTCGATTCCAGCTCCGACCCGTTCAGCGACAAAAAACAGGGGTTTGCAGTGCGCGCCCCGTCTGCACCGGGTCCTCATTTATGTGCAAAGAGGTCGGGTTGACCAGACTCGCGGCACCGGTGGATGAAACCGCACCTGGCGCTGATACATCGGCAGGCGCTTGTAAGGCCGCGACGCCATCATTAACCGAATCGCTCTCCGATTCTGGCTTCCTGTGCGGACAAGCAAGCCGTTTGTGGCTCCACATTCAAAACATTTCCTCTGCCCTGAACTGACAAACACCATATAAGATAAGATAAGATAAGATAAGATAAGATAAGATAAGATAAGATAAGATAAGATAAGATAAGATAAGATAAGATAAGAACAACTTTGTTAATCCCGAAGGAAATTGTTGTGACAGAGTTACAGAAAATATAACAGTAATAAATAATAAAAAGAAAAAGGCAGAATTAGAAATAAAAATAAACTATAAACTATAAAGTGTCTCAGTGAAACTATAAAGTGTCTTAGTAAACAAGTGATAAAACTATAAGTGTCTTAGTAAAAAGGGAGGTAAGGAGTGCACAATAGTATGATAAAAGGAAAAATTGTAGTGTAGCTGTTATGAAATGAAATATTGCACAGTTCTGAATATTGCACAGTGAAATGAAATATTGCACAGTTTTTTGTTTTTTTTTAATAGTACATAGCATATATGAGGCATCTCAGTGCTTCACCCAGCAGGAGATCTTCAGGGTTTGTGACAACGCCTCCAAAAACATGAAAACCTTCCTCCTCAGAGACTGAACATGCTTCAGCCCTGGATCCTTGCACCTCAGGCGCACCGTTTTAAAGCCACCGGCGAACTTCCCAAACCTTTTGAGCTCATTTTCCGACAGTAAGTTTGGAAAGAACACAATACGCCGGAGACGGTGATCCGCGTCGAGGGTGCGGACATTGGGGACGCCTGCGCAAAGGTATCGCCGATGACCGCGCCATTAGCAATCAGCTTGTGGATGAGCGCCTCTGACTTCAGGAAGGCAACGACAGCTCGGTTTGTTCTCAACGCGCACGTCAGATTTTCATGTCCCGCCTGACTGCAAGCGGTATTCCCTCCACGGACACCGTGCTGTCAGGAGGCATTATCAGAGGACGCCATGTCTCCGATTAGAAGGAGCACGGGCGCACATCCCGGACCAAACAATCGAACGAAGCAATCAAAAAATCGCAAATATGAACAGAGAAGTGGGCCAAACGGCCCAAAAAGAGGCTTTCAATCTCTGCTTCCCTCTCGCACACCCGAATCGGAATAATAATAAGAACTCATTTATTCATTCAATCATTTATTCATTCAATTTTTATGTATCCCGCATCTTCTGCTCTTCTTCTGTCATAGGAGTTCACTGGTATTCAGTCAGTCACAAGGCCCACTATTATTATTAACATTAATCACTGTTTTTTTCATGATTATTATTACTGTAATTTCCATAGCTATAATTCATTTTTGTTTTATTTATTTACTGTAATTTCCGGACTATTGAGGACACCTCAATATAAGTCGCAGTATAGGCTGGCTGATCACTATCTCGGGCTTCCTCCTGCGCACTTAAACCGTCAAAGTCGTCTTCTTGGGTGTCAGAGTTGAACAGCCTCTAATTTCATCGATCCGATGTGACGAGGATAAATGTTTTAGCGGCTTGAAGCTCATTAGCCCCCCAAAAAACATCCATAAATTAGCTGCATCGTTGTTTAAGCCGTAGTGTTCGAAGCATGTGAAAAAAGTTGCGGCTTATCGTCCGGAATTTACGGCATTTTATTTTATTTTAATTTTATTTTATTTTATTTTATTTTATTTTATTTTATTTTATTTTATTTTATTTTATTTTATTTTATGTATATATTAATTATTTGTTTATTTCTTTATTTAATATTTTCATTATTTTATTATTATTATTTATCACAACCCCACCCAGGCTGGTATTTGAGGATGACAAACCATAGGGGTTTGGTTAGGAACTTCAACACATCGTTTGCATGAACTTTCAAATTAATGAGATTTGAATGCAGGGATGCAGATTTGAATAGAGCTATTATCGAACAGTAAACACTCGCCGCAAATACATATTTTCTGAAGAAAGGCTCTCTTTTCAAGAAGAAAAAAAAGAGTCTTTTAAAGCGGCGTCCAGTATAGCCGCCGATGGTGGATGAAGCTGCAAAGAGCGATTATTCATGGTGTGTTTACATAATCCTTCCAGTCTCTCATCAAGAAGCTCGGATGAAACGCTTTTCAACAACTCTCTGCGGAGACCCCTTGTTTTGTTCTTTGAAGATCAGCACGGCAGCCCGCTCTGCACACAGGTGTTCCACTTTCACTCGTGGTGCAGCACAGAAAACTAAACAAAACAAAAAAAACCTGACAAGAATATCTAAAGGCAGAACGTACGTCCCGGACATCGCACCATCGTGAATAATTACGGCTGAAGTCCAGAAGGACGGCATGTCCTGTCGGATGAAAGCGCGGCTGCACGACCTGAGGGCCGGAGGATCCATGGCGACTCTTTTTGTGTGTCCGTAACGCTCAAGGCACGTTGCACGGCGACCTCTCCCTGAAAAAATTGGGCAAGGCCTGTGTTCAGCATATAAGCCTTTTTGCAATAAATCATCTGTGACTTTATCCGAGTCTTTATTGTACGCATATGAGGACAAAGTTGCTGCATGGTTTAAAAATATTTGTCTTTTAATGATCTCAAAATAGTGAAGAGGAATTAACTTCACATACCTGGAGGCTTAGCTTTGAACTACTTTGCTTCCCTCCTGACTTGAAAGGTCACGTGACCCACTGATTGGGTCACATGATCATCGTGTCCTTTTATTAATGAAGGACTGTGCAAAGTTGATTTTGTTGCGCTAAGCAGCGTGCTAGAATGCGACAACAAAACTCCAAACTGTTTGTTTTGAGTTTCACAAAGTAGTCATTGAAATGCTAATGCTGCTGTTATCCACTTGTTACTTTGGTAGCTGCTCACGTTAGCATCAGTATGTCACATGTGTTATTAGCCACAGCAATAGTTCCTTGATATTAATTTATCTATCCATTTTAGTTAGTCGATAAGTTAGTCAGTTATTTTGCATGGACCCTTGTCAAGGGTACTGGTCTGCACAACTGTCACGCTAATTTCAACATTTTTTCATCTCGCCGCTCTGACTTGGCTAGTTTGCCTCCAGTGATGGAGGGATCCATTCCTTCCTGCAGGGAACTTGCTGTATCACCCGTTTTTTTACAAAACGCTGAATTGTAATTGTAAATACAGGATTTCTGAATGGTTGCTGATGACATCAGACTTCAGAAAAAAATGGAGCCTCGCTCTTTAAATTGCTCTGCGGTTCTCAGGATGTTGGTGTCAACAAGTTTGAACCAAGCCAAGTTGCCTCACTTTGCACACTCCAGCAAAGTAGGACACACTCAACTTCCTGCCAGTGAAGGCCAAAATCTCAGATAAATAATAAGATCGGGTAGATGTTTGGTGTTGTTCTTGCTATGAAGCAACCTCTGAACTAAAGTGCAGCGATGTGAAGATGTTAATCCACAAGCTGCTGTCCTGGATCTGGTCTCCATATCTGAATGGCTTTGGCCTACTTGGCTTGTACAATTGTTTCAACGATTGCCCAGTGGATGAGAGAGGGAAGCTGAAGTGTCTCCATCTAAGGAAAAGAAAACAAACTACATGCTAACTTTGCCAGTGGTCTCTTTTTGAGAGAGGCCACTCAGTACAGGATCCCCCGATGGTGCTGATGTCGACTTAGACAACTTATTTAACAGCTTTGCTACCTTCTAGGTCAGACCTGGGCATTTTACGGCCTGCGGGCCACATCTGGCCCCTTTTGCATTTTTATGCAAACAATTTTCTTTGAATATCTTAACAAGTATTTCTGTATTTCTGTTCTGTACATTGCCTGTGCATCGTGTATTTGCAAGTGTATTTGCAGTCCCTATGTCCTCTATTGTAAGTCGCTTTGGATAAAAGCGTCTGCCAAATGCAATGTAATGTAATGTAATGTAATTTTCAATCAATATTGAGTGAAGGTAGTTGGTGTGAGAGAGGAAGATACAGAGAATAGGGTTAGATGGAGAAAGTTGACTCGCTGTGGCGACCCCTGACGGGAAAAGCCGAAAGAAGAAGAAGAAGAAGAAGAAGATTGAATTTAGAAACTTATTTTTTCCTTATAATTTTTTTTTCTAAATATAATGATTTTATTGATGATTTTAAAATTGAAATAAAATTCCCCCAAATTAAAATTTTTAAATTGCAATTTTCATTTTGTTCACCTAGTCTGGCCGTAAATAAAAATCAAATAAGAAATGTGGCCCGCCAGCCAAAATATTGCCCACCCCTGTTCGAGGTGGATCTTTGAGGACTTTCCAATCAGCTGCAGCAGATCCATCGTTATTTGTGTCTCAATTGCATATATATATATATATATATATATATATATTTATATTATAGCTAAATGCAGATCCGACCAAGTGTTGTGTGCTTGTGGTCCAAATGAACTGGAACTTTGGGATTAGCCAGCCACGTGTGCACAAGCATCGGGTGTTTGGGGTCACAGCCGGGATGTAGAAGAGGTTGCTGTGAACCCTGTTTTGGCATCAGAAGCTCCATATGGACCGTGGACGCTTTTGTCCGTCAAACACCGGAGGTTCCACACAAACGTACTTTAAGACACATTTTCCAATCAGAACAGTCATTGTAGGTGGAACGTGCCGCCGACTTATTACACCATTATCAATTAGTCGTGGAGTTGGCGAACCCCCCCCCACCCCTCCAGACCCAGGCAGCCTCTCATTACCGCCTCGCTCATCCCTGCTCTCCTTCTTCATCTCGTCTCCTGCTTCGCCTCCCCGCCCCGCTCGTCGCTACGCTTTCCGCCGTTCCGCGTCTTTTGTCTGCGCTTTTAACCGCCTTGTTCTCCCTCGCCCACCGTGTGAGGTTTTTGATTGATCTCTCTTTTCCTGCTCCGTCTGCACCCTCCTTTTTCTGTTTCGCGCCTTCTTCCATTAGCCGTCACCATTCGTCCCTCTCGCCGTCATTTTCCGTCACTCTTGACTCACCTGTCTTCTTCCCTCTCTTCTTTTTTTTCTTCTCTTTTTTTGATCCCCCCTGTTTTCTCCTCGCCCGGTTTCTCTCCCCGCCAGTGTCTCTCCGTCTTGTGCTCTCGGATTTTGGCTCTTTTGAGATTCTTCTTTCCCTTTCTCTCTATCGGCCCCAGCCGTTGCAGATGGCTGCTGAGTTCACGCAGGGACAAAAGCCCCACCACTGCTGTTCCACCGTTTATTGACTGAACGGATATCCCTTGGATGAGGGTGCCCAGGGACAGATGGAGAACCGTGGAGAACAAACGGAGATGTTCTCCGAGTTAAAGAGGTGGCACGCGGGTGCCAGAGTTTGCAACCACGCGGAGCGCCAATAGGATGTCATATGATCTCGCGTGTCGACCAGGAGGATAATGAAAAAAACAAAAAAAAAATAGAGGAACAGACGGCCGTCTTTGGCTCCAGTGCTGTGTTTTGGCCAGTTTTAAAACCGGGTTCGTCCAAAACCGGAACAGAACTTTTTTTCTTTTTGCACCCTTTTTTTTCACTCCATATGTTAATATGTTAAACAGCATGCGGACCAGTTCTGTCACAGGCTCAGCAGAACCGTCACCAGGAAAGGAGTAAATGGAAAGTGTAGCAGGGGGACGTACCGCTCTAATGGCAGCTCTGTGTTCATGTTTGTGTGTGTGTGTGTGTGTGTGTGTGTGTGTCAGTGTGAGTGAGAGTGTGCCCACAATTGTCTTTGCAAGTGTTTGCTTAGACTGCAGGATTTTTTTTATTTTTTATTTTTCATGGCTCCATTTGTTTAAGCTTGATGAAAATAGTGAAAATTGGGAGCAAATTATGGATGAAAACAGAAAAAAAAAATTGAAAATAAGAACAGACATGTATTTTTTATTTATTTTATAATCAATATTAATTTGTCTGTCAATCTACAGTTTTGATTAAAAACATTAAAATCAGTTTTTATTTGTTTAGTTGTTTTCACGATCATTGTGATTTGTGTCTTGCTATAGTTCAACATAAATGCTTCTAAATATCTGTGATTAAATTGAAAAAAAAAAAAATATATATATATATATATTTATGGTCAAAGGAATGCTTCAGGTCATTTAGAAAGTATTAGTAAAATAAATAAATAAAAGCTAAACAGCAACAAAAAATACATGGAAATGGTCAATATGACCTGAAAGTTCATTGGATCCTTTCACACTAGCTTTTAAAAAATGTCAGATTCTCCATATAAACCTCCCCATCCTCAGCCGCCTGCAGATGTGCCTTTATATGATGTGTGAATGAGTGAGTAAATGCTTGTATGTCTCTATATGTCTATATTTGCTCTACTATGACAGGTGGGAGAGGCTCTCGTCTCCCCCAACACTGTGTGCGGGATATAGATAATGGTTATTTTCAGTTCAGGTTGTTTATATTCTGACCTGGCTGGTCCAGATTAAGTTTGGGGTCAGACAGTAAAAACCTAATTTCTAATCCAAACTTTAGTTCTATTTATGGTGATGATGACAGGGAGAAAAGGTAAGAAAAGGAGGTTTCTTTCTAAATGATATGTACAAAATGTTTTTTTCATTGTGTGAGTTTGCTCCTGTTTCACCATCAAGAAGGTGCAAACAGTAGGATCTCACACACACACACACACACACACACACACACACACACATTCAAACCTGTGACGTTGGTGATCCTAGCTGTAAACCTGGACCGCCCCCACCCCACCCCGTTAAACATGTATTAGCTCTGACCTGGTAACCCTTTTTAACCCCCCACACACACACACACACACACACACACACTCACACACACACACAGACTCTCAATTAGCAGTAGCCTTTTTCCAGGTCACCACGTAGACACACACTCCAACATACACAAACACCCACAATAACTCAAATAGTCGCACACAGTGTTTTTCTAAGAGTTTCTGTTTGTTTTCCTTACAATGTTCACATTTAAACACACTAATTTACACACACACACACACAGACATACACTTATACCTGCACAGTCATTGCATGCACATACACACACACTCACACCAACACACATAATAGTAGTGGCAGTGGAACAAGCTGGAGTCTGACCTGGTTAGGAAACATGGCCGCCGGCCAGCGGCGAGCTGATGAGTGAGCGAGGGGATGGACCCAACTCCTTCCTGACCCGGTGAGAATCAGCAAGACTTTGTAAGCCAGACGTTCCTAAAACGGGAGAAGGAATGTCGCTGAAGGTCCTCCTGACACAGTTAATGTATCTGGAATCCAAACGCAAATTACAGATCCAAGCAACAAGATGGCGGTGTGTATAATTTTATTTGTTCCAGGGATTAAAACACAGAGGAGGAAGCAGAAAGCACACAAAGCCATATGGTGCTAAAGCTCACCTCCGCTCAGTTTACATTAAATAATACATTACAAATGTTAAACAAAAAAGAATGAACATGAACAATGTGAGAAATGTACTCATTTTTTTATTTTTTATTTTTTTTATTAACAACAGGTCTAGTCATGTCATAACATTGAGCTTAATTTCAATGGGCCAAGAACACACACACACACTCACAAAGACACTACACAGCTATTCTGTGTCTTTCAACTGCACGAACTGCAGTGGAAATATTAATGTGCACGAAATAACAAGAGAGCATGGTTTTCGAAGACATGTCCTCATATGGGGACAGTGGGCTTCTTCTATCGTGCGACTAAAAATGTTGGTCTAGTGTTATTATTAGTTGTTATTATTGGTTGTTCGCAAACGTTATCTTCTTCTTCCCGTACCTTTTGGCTTTCCCTTCAGGGGTCGCGACATCAAATCAACCTTCTCTAATCTCACACTATTCTCTGTATCCTCCTCTCTCACACCAACTACGGTCATGTCTTCTCTCGCTACGTCCATAAATCTTCTCTTTGGTCTTACTCTAAACCTCCTGTCTGGCAGCTCCAATTCCAGCATCCATCTACCAACATATTCACGATCCCTCCTCTGTACATGACTGAACCATCTCGATCTGGCTTCTCTGACCCTCTCTCCAAAACATCTAACATGTGCTGTTCCTCTGATTGACTCATTCCTGATGCTATCCATCTTCATCACTCCCAAAGAGAAGCTCAGCATTTTCATCTCTGCAACCTCTAGCTCTGCCTCTTGTCTTTTTGTCATTGTTACTTTTTCTAGACCATACAGCATGGCTGGTCTCACCACTGTCTTGCTCAACCACACTTCAACACACCAGGAGGAGCCAGGAATCGAACCAGGAATCCCTGTGGAAGTTCCACCTTGAACTTCTCTGTTACCCCTTGAGCACACCTTACCACTGTCTCACAGCAAGCATACAAGTCCTGCACCAGTCAAACATACTTATCTGCTACTCCAGACTTCCTCATACAATACCAAACTTCCTCTCTTGGCACCCTGTTGTATGGTTTTTCCAGGTCTACAAAAATGCAATGCAGCTCCCTCTGGCCTTCTCTGTACTCCTCTATTGCATTTTCAAAGTAAATACTGTATCTGTAGTACTCTTTCTAGGCATGAAGCCATACTTCTGTTCACAAATGCTGAGTTCGCTAAGTTTAGTTTCCACTACTCTTTCCTATAATTTCGTTGTATGGTTTATCAACTTTATCCCTCCATAGTTGCCACAATTATGGAGGGATATGGAGGACACCATCACACTTCTTCGCCTTCCCTCAGGCATCCTCTCACTCTTTGAGATCCTGTTGAATAATCTAGCCAGAAACTCTACCGCTGCTACTCTTAGACACTTCCACACTTCCACAGGTATATCATCAGGCCCAACTGCCTTTCCACTCGTCATCCTCTTCAATGCCTTCCTCACCTCCCTTTTACTAATCTCTACTACTTTGTGGTCTACAATAGTCATGCTTCTCTTTCATTTTCCTCATTCATCAGCTCTTCAAAGTGTTCTTTCCATCTTCCCATCACTCCTCTAGCATCTATCAATACATTTCCCTATTTTTTCTTAATCACCCAGAGCTGCTGTACATCCTTTCCATCTCTATCTCTCTGTTTCAGCAGCCTGTATAGATAATTCTCTCCCCTCCTTACTCCAACTGAGCATACAAGTCATTTGTGCCAAACCGTTATATTAGTGCAAAACTAGTATTTATTTTTGCTGCCTACCTGCTTTTCCACCCCCACATAACTAGACCTCTGGTTAGATGAGTCAGACCCAGCGTGCATGTGTGTGTGTGTGTGTGTGTGTGTGTGTGTGTGTGTGTAAAGTCTTTTGTATATAAAAGAGTATAACCAATTATCCTAGCTTGTCTGTAACATTATTTATTCCTAATTTTGTTCACACACAAAAGCACAATTTTATTAAATAGAAGTAAACAAAACCTGTAAAGCATTGTTTCAATCTATATATTGTATCTATTTATTTAATTATTTTATTTATTTTTCATTATTTGTTCATGTTTTCCTTGTTCAGATGAGGTATAATGTGTTGAAACATGACAGGGTTATGTTCATATGTGGGAAATTAACAATTATGTTGTAAAATGTAGTTTCTTGTTGATCAAAATAACTCATTACTTATGAGAGGTAATTAGCATGTTAAAATGTGTCGCTAATGTCACAAACGCCATCTGCCTCGGTATGAATCTGTTCTGCTGACGTCTAGTCTTGTCTCAAAGCAGGGTTAGTTTGTTATTCTTTGAAAAATATGCACAGAGATACTGAAGAAATACAACATTAAAAACAGGCTTCTTTTTTATCAGCCAGCACTGAACTGTTTCTAAAATGCACTGCATTTTCTCTCCTCCAGATGAACAATAGCTCCCATCCATCATACAACTCCTCCGGCGGCATTTGGAACAGTTGGTGGTGGGAAAACGCCCCCATCCTCCCGCCTCTTTCTTTCAACTGCATCAGAACAAAAACACAGAAAAAAATAAAACCATAAATACAGCAAAGTCCATCACGCGCGCTTTGTCTTCTGGATTAATAGCGCTCATTACAACCGAGCACCGAGGTGTTCCTTATGGAACATTTTGCAGGTCTTCCTTCAAAAAATAAATGAAACACCATGGAGTCTGAAAGAGCCGACAATACTGGTGCCATGATCGATTGTTTCCGCGGCCCTGCCATCTGAACGTAGTGTAGTGGAACCTTCGCGCTGGAAAATCCGTCCAATCTCAACCAAGGTCCACCTGTGGATTAACATTTAAATGAAAGTGCAAACCAAACCCTGGCCTTCATTTACCTGCGTGTTTATGCTGATGATATGTCACGAACGAGTGGGTTTGGACCCAAAAGCAGGCAGGGAAAACAGAGTGTGATTTACTTTGGAGGTAAGCGAGGGGTGGATCAGGCCCAGTTCCAGGACGCTGATGAACAGGAATTCCAGCGGTGAGGAACATTTCATCAGGAAAAGGTGCACAAAGGATCTTCTCATGGTGGGTCTCAGAAAGCCTGAACAATCTGGCAGCGAATAAACTGACCTTGTCAGCTTAAATGCTAGTCCAAATGAACATAGGGGACAGGTTTGCCAGAACAGTACGCATAAATAGAGGTACAAGTCACAAAGGAGAATATTTTGCTTCCATCTGAGGACGAAGGAAGCAGCCAATTGATGATTGTTGTGAGGAAACCTTGGACAGATCCAAGCTCAAAGCGAGCGGCTTTCTGTCTCGACCGGTTGCGGTAGAAAAAGAAAGCAAGAATGTGATAGAAATGGGGAGTGGAGGAGCACTGAGTTAGTGACGATGATCTTTTACCCATGAAAACAGTGGCGCCAACAGTTACATAGTATGATTCATGATTCAATAATAGCTTCAATATACCTCTGGCACTCTTGTCATTCTGTCTCTTGCCATCGCTCCGATCACGCCTTCTTTAACTGTCCTCCGACTGAAACTGCGGGAAGAATATTGCCTTAAGAACTGCAGCTCCTTAGCAGCAACGGATCTGTTGTTACTGCGTTTTAAAATTGTCGTATCACTATTTGACTGATAGCAATGCAACTGACGGCTTTTAAAGATAACACCTAACACTTGAACAATCTAATGCAAATGGCCAATGTGTTATTATGTGGGGTTTTGTGTCTGTGTGTTTGTATTCAAGCCAATTTCTTAAAACACTTCTTGACTGTGTTTGGCAAGGGAACGCATGCAAACAATCAACAATAAGAAAATTGGAGCCATAATTAATATTCTCCAGGATGAACTTTTGAAATAAACCGTGTCATCTGAGGTTGCCAGTTAGCCTCAATGTTATTGAACACCCCGAAATGTCACAAGAATGAGACAATCCAAAACTCTCTTCAGAAATGTCCACGATAATGTCATTAATTGATGTCTCTTACTAAAAATCCAAATCTATCTTGGCTATCTCTTGGCTTCACGTTGCTCTCTTAAACAACCCAACATCCTAAGCCTCTGAAAGCAAGAAGTAACTGACAATGATAAAAGCTATTGCACATCACACGAAGAGGGCTGGTGTCGTTTTTGGGTGCCTTCACTAGGGCTAGCAGAACGCCATGCTGCAAAGCCTTCATGCGCAAGGTTTTAATGACGTCTGACTTGCACGCACTCTCGCAGAAGTGACCGCTACTCAGAAATACAACCAAGCATTGGTAGGACAGTCACATATTGGGTGTCGAGAGAGTCTAGTATTTTATAGACTCTGGTATTGTATGAGGAAGTCTGGAGTGGCAGTGAGGTATGTTAGACTGGTGCAGGACATGTATGCTAGCTGTGAGACAGTGGTGCGGTGTGCTGTAAGGGTAACAGAGAAGTTCAAGGTGGAGATGGGACTTCATCAGGGATCAGCTCTGGGGCCGCTCTAGTTTGCAGTAGGACAGGACAGGCTGACAGATGAGGCTAGACAGGAATCTCCAAGGACCGTGATTTTTGCAGATTGTTATCTGCAGTGAGAGCAGAGAACATGTTTGAGGAAAATCTAGAGAGGTGGAGGTATGAAGTTGGAGGATTTCAGGTGCTTGGGGTCAACAGTCCAGAGCAGCGGAGAGTGCGGAAAAGAGGTGAAGAGACGGGTTCAAGGTGGTGGGAATGGGTGGAGAAAAGTGTCAGGGGTACTATGTGACAGAAGACTATCAGCCGGAATGGAAGGAAAGGTGTACAGCGGTGAGACCAACCACGTTGTTTGGCCTAGTGAAATTTACAATGACGAAAAGACAGGAGGCAGAGCCAGAGGTTGCAGAGATGAAGATGTTAGATGTTTTCGAGAGATTGTCAGACTGAAGCCAGACTGAGATGGTTGGGTCATGTGCAGAGGAGGGATAGTGGCTATATTGGTAGACGGATGCTGCCAGACAGGAGGTCGAGACAAAGACCAAAGAGAAGATTTATGGACGTAGAGAGAGAAGATATGAAGTTAGTTGGTGTGAGAGAGGAAGATACAGAGAATAAGGTCAGATGGAGAATGCTGATACGCTGTGGTGACCCCTGAAGGGAAAAGCCGAAAGGAAAAAAGAGAAGAAGAAGAAGACGTGTCAGTACTGGAGAGAGACAGGAACCGATACTGTAGTTGGTTACAAATGCTTATTTTTTAGGATTCGAAAGAATGTTCAATGTTCAGTCTACTGGTGATTCATCATAAAGTCTCATCTGACAGGGATCATCAACTCAGCAATCAGATGATGTTTTCATTCACAACACCAGAGACGTGACAACACCATTTTATTTATTTTTAATTTGAGAAAAAAAAAAAATCAAAGAAGCTGCAACTGAGACACAAGCTATGGTTATAAATATCCGAGGAGCCACAAGTCATGCTGTTTGGTGTCTTAAAACGCTGCCCGACGCTAGAAGGCACCGCGATACGTAACGACGATCAACCCACTTGAAGCTTTTCAAAACCCCGCAGGCTTATCATGTAAGCAACAGCCACCCAATTGGGAAAAGACACTCGAAAAAAACAACATTCAGACTCTTTTCCTGCGCGTCTCACCGCCGCAAACGAAATCAGTGCAGTGATTAGTCACACCGGCGAGGCGGCGGGGGAAGGCAGACAAGACCCTCGGATTGCCAGACGCCCACTCGTGTCACCTGCATATCGGTGCCTCACATTCATCCTGGAGGCTGAATTGATGGCGAGGGAGGGCTGGTGATCTAATGAAACATCTGAGATGTAAAAAAAAAAAAAAAAAACCTTCTTGTCCATTTTCTTTTAATTTGGATTGACGTTATATCATGGAGACCTTGGGAAAAGACATCATTTTCAGCCTTTGTTTAATGATAAACCACAAAATATTTATGCGGAGCTGCACACAAGCAAAAAGCAAATGTGCTTTTGAAAGAAAATAAATCAGTCAATTGATAAATAAATCGAAACGCAGTGTATTACGTTTCATTAAACGTGTTTGATGTCAAGTCAGAATGAGTAAGATAAAATATGGAATACTACATGAAGACACAATAAAAATAAAGTATTGGAAAATAAGAACGTCTTTAAAATTACCAAGCGAATTGTTGTTCGTCCGTTTAAACGGCCATGCGATTGGCTGGGACCTTCTCTCCTGACGGCAGCTGGAAAGGCTTCGACATTCCTCAACCCCAAGTTGGATAAGTGATAGATAATGGATGGAGGGATGGAGGGATGGTTGTGTAAAACAAAGAATTAAACAAACGTACCTTTTTATTGTCCTTTGTCCTCATATGAGGACATTGCATTTGGGGTTCCAAGTAGCAAACTTCACTATTATGCTTCCTGCCATCATTTAGAAAAAAAAAAAAAAAAACAATGATTGAATTTAAAATTATTTGAATTTCTTGATTTTTTTCATGTTTGTATCAGGACATGCCTATTCAAAATTAGTCTTAACAAAACACAGCACTGCTGAACAGCAGGTGCCAACTTGATGACATTGGGACCTTTGACTTTTCAGGGTAGTGGCTTAACTTTTGTAAAAAAAAAACAACAAAATCTTACATCATAATAGAACATTATTGACTGAAAATGCTCATTGAAAGTCCAATTACAAATTGATGATATATTTTTTTAAATGTATTTATTTGTTATTTAATTCATTTATTTTTCAATGAGTTAACACATTCCTGCCCGATGTTTTGTATTCAGTGATTGGCCAACGTGAATTAGATAAATCAACGTTGCCGATGTTGTTCCGCACCACTGATGGGAGTCATTTCTGTATCCATGGAGAAAAAAATAAAAAAACAAACACATTCCTCGCTTGCATTGTTCCTTGCGGTCAATGATCTGCTCAGTGGCAGCGTTCCCGCTGCCTGCTGCCACACTTATTGCGCCTTCGCATTTGCGATTTCCAAGCATAAGGTCACTTAACGGCAGCAGGTAAGAAAGGATTTAGGGTCACATGTTTCCAGAGGGCTGAGCTGGTTGGACCTCCTTCACGGTTGTCATGGTGACCTTCCCCTTGCCCCTGTTGAACAATCTAACACCGCTGCAGAGGCCGCAACCCTCGCTTGCAGGTACGACATGACCAGTTCCCTTTGTGGAAACAGCGACCGCTTTATCAGAATTGCGAGTCCTCTGCAGAAACCTCGTATAGAAACTTTTCTCAGGAGTGCTGGTGGTGGCAAAGGTGAAATTACGGGGTTAATTAGGAAGTAACAGTTTTAGAACGCCACATAGAGAATTGCCCAGATGTGAATGAAAGAGTGAAAGGTTATATGTTTCTGTATGTGGTATTGTGATTGACCAGTCCAAGGCAAATCCTGCATCTCGTCCAATCACAGCAAGGATATAAGAATAAGAATAAGAATAAGAATAAGAATAAGAATAAGAATAAGAATAAGAATAAGAATAAGAATAAGAATAAGAATAAGAATAAGAATAAGAATAAGAATAAGAATAAGAATAAGAATAAAAATAAGAATAAGAATACAAATTAGAATAAGAACAACTTTATTTATCCCAAAGTTAATTGTTGTGCCAGAGTTTCGAGTAAAACATAACAATAGTAAATAATAGTAGGAATAAGAAATACAAATAAAACTATAAAGTGTCAAAGTCAAGGCTATAAAGTGTTTTTTTTAAGTACAAATTAATGAATGAATGAAGGAATGAGAATAAAAGAATATGTTAAAAAATTAGTCCAAAATGCTGTAAAAGTTCGTCAAATTGCCCAGAATTATATATTACCAAAAAAAAAAAAATTATTTCCTATATTCAGAGATACTTTCCGACACCTTCAGCCTTCTTGATGTATTTATCCATTTATTTATCTATATTTCAGAAATTACAGTGCATTCACTTGGAAAAAAAGCCTGTTTCTCAAATTAGAAGCGAAGCTGCATTCAGGTCAGGTTAGAAACGGGGTGTAGCTGGAATATTGTTCTCCACGGCATAAGGTTTTTGGACATCATGTAGTGTTTAAAAAGAAAACAGAAAAAAAATGGCGCCTTGACAAGTGGCTGGAAACCTGACAAAAAGGCTCAGGTCTGTTATTTGCTTCCCCCGACCAGCTATGTTGTCTAATCATAATCATTATCATCATCACAATTTTAATTCCCATCATCATCATAATTATAATTATAATTATTATTTTACAAAACAAAAAGCACCAGAGAACACATTAAGAAGTCCGACTGACATAGTCTTCTTTGGTGTATAAATCTTGACTGTGCCTTCATATTTTTTTTGGGTCGTTCCTGCCGCTCGCATTTGCAACCTCTGCAAGACTTGAGGTGTTATTGAGAGTGTTTGCACAAGCTGCGCACGTGAGAGGTGGCGGGACCAGCAGTGGGATGACCGCATCTCGTTTTTTTAAACCGCCACTCCTTGCACACACAGGGAATTCATTAATCAGATTAACAAAACAGTAAAATTAGATGTTCCATAAATACTACACTTATTTTCCCAATTATATTCATATATGTGTTATATCTACATATATAGTTATACATAGTTTTAGTTGGCTTATTTTCAAAGATTGTTCAATCTTACGGGGGATTTAAATTTCAGTTTTAATCTTATCTGTCATTACCCGGAGTGAAGTTTAAACAACAAATGTTATCAGTCCTATTTAGGTGTAAACTTACCGAATGTATACTCTGAAAATCCTGTCACTGTTTTTTTTGGTGCGGAAAAAAAAGACATGCGTCAAACAGGCTTAAAGTTTTTAGAATGTGCGTGATACACTTCTGTTCTACCCAGACATTTAAATTTAAAATCCCTCACTCCTCTTGAAGAACGTCTGGTACGTGCCCCATACCATTGGGCTGAATATTAACGGGAACTTAAGGGTTTGAATTCGTAATAGTTTAAATAAAATTTTTATGAACACCGCCGCTTTGCTGGGGCTCTGGCGGAATACTGATTCTCTCATCTTGATTGGCGATATCATTGCTTTCTCCGCGCGGACGCAACTTCCGTCGACAGATCCCAACACGAGCATACAAGTCACAGCTCTGAGCGCACCCCTCCCGTAATGAGGTTACAACGGGCCGGCGAGTTCATGCAGAGATCCAAAGGGTGAAGGAGATGAGAGGTGGGATGTGCAGGGAGAAAAAAAAATCCAAAACAAAGGGAAGCAAAAGGCCAGCGGAGCCAAAGGCGGGAGGCCGCCATACTTTGAGGGGGGTGATTCACGCAGGGGACATGTCAAAAACAGGAAAATGAGGCTTTGCATGGAACGTAGAAGGCAGGAAGAAAGAGGGTGAGATTTCTGTTAAAAGCCAAGAACAACATGCCAAAGTATCCAAGTTGGATGGGTCTTTTGAAAATTGTATAAGTAGCATTGAGAGTAATTCTGAAAAAAAAAAAAAAGAAAAAAAATGAACAATGATGACTTGGCACATTTTGGGTTTGAGTCCTCCAATTATGTGAACTATCATCGGTGACGTACGTTTGAAGATACTTGTCATGGTTGGTCAGATACCATGAGAAGATCCTTTGTGCACCTTTTTCTGAAGAAATGTTCCTCGCCGCTGGAATCGTCCCCCCGGACCAATGCTGAGACGTACACCGGCATCTAAAGTCATCTGTGCTCTCAGTTTCTGGACTCATAATGTAGAAGACTTTAGAAAGCATGCGAGCATCGTTGCATCCGTTTTGTTTGTTTGTTTGTTAATTAAAATCATTTGCTGCTTGATTTCCATGTGCTTGAATGCACAATCTTGTTTTCAGGCCCTAAATAACTAAAGACAGGCCTGTTGTGGATGTCGTAAATATGTAATTATTGTCTCTTAAGGGACAAAACTCAACTCAAACAAAGCTCTTTGTCTTTGAAAAGAAAAACATTTAAAGGTGATTCCTCATGATTTAACTGTCAATCTGCTTCCAAATGCACGTAACTCAGTTATGACCTGATGTAAAACTTGGCTCCGGCTGCTTCCAAATGATTTGGGATTCGTCTAAAAGCTAAAAACAATCAGTCGTCTGCCTTTGCAGTCTGACACAACGCTTTTCTAAATCTACCACTTCCTGCCAAAGGCATTCAGCGACGTTTATACGTTTCGTTTACACGAATTGGTCAAGTGTCCGATAGCTCGCGCGTACCTTGAACGTTTTTGCGCGTCGGCCGTGGGCTGCCAGATTCCGCTTTCGGTTCAGTGAGTTCAAATGTATCGGCCTGCCAGGTCGATATTAATTAATGACTTAAATATTGCAAGCGACGGGAAGGAAGCGGAACGCCTCCTTTAGTTCTACTTCGCGTCGGTTTAGAAAGGGCTGTTGCCGAGACGAGTGGAGGCGGAGTGGCAAATTTTTAAAATGATGTCTGACCCTGAAAATGGTTGTCGTCTGTCAAATTTGGCTTTTTGTCAAGATATCCTTGTTAAGTACAACCTTGTTCTCTTTTTGACATCTTTACTGAATTACGCCTTTCTGCTCTCAATAACATTTCAGGTGGGTTGCTAAAGGTTTCACATCTCTGGGCTTGGAAAGGATTTTAGAAAACGATGCTTTCAGGTTAAGTACAAAACATTGGTAGGCAGTCGCCGAGGGCGTGCTTCACTTTTTTCTTCGCTTCCGGTCCCCGTGAAAGGTTTGCTTCGCTGTCTGACGCAGCGACGGACACCCCACGTCTTCCTCCGAGGGTTAAGAAACATGTTTTTTCATCCATTAAGAGTTGTTTTACTGTAACCAAACTTGCGTCAATTTGCTTTGTTGTCATATCATCCATTCTTTCCCGGGATGTGCCGAAGGTCTTTCAAATTGTGTCTGCAGCCGCCGGAAATACAGAAGCCTTTCAAAGTGAGATTTGAAAATGCGAGGTCCCTTTTCTGGGATTTCCTGAAATTGCCCTGAAGTCTCCCACTCTCCCAAGTCCCATTTGTAAAATCCGGACTAACGAGTTGTAAAAGTTAATGTGGCGTTCCCCAGGGCTCGACTCGCGGGCTTCAACTATTCTATGTCATCGTTTTGATGAAGACCAAAGCGTAGATTTATGGATGTCATGAAGGAGGACATTAAGTCTGTTGGTATGAGAGATGTAACCAAAAGGAAAAGGAAAAACGAGAATAAAATCTTGATCCTTAGCTGTCCAATGACAACCAGGATATGTATTAAACAAGATTGACATCTCACAGCAGGATAGCTTTTGTTTGTTTAAACAAGATAGAGAAAACAGCAGGGTAGACTGTAATAACATATTTGAGAATTTTAACAGAAGTGAGGAGCTCACCGGGAATGGCCAAGTGGGGAACTTAAGAACATCACACCCGGCTATTAAATCACAGCGACGGCTTCCTGTGCGTCAAAGGATGGAGTTTAAAAGCTTTGACTTTTCAGGGAGGCTCTCAGCGCTCGGGCTTTGGTCCTCTGATTTACTCGTCCGTCAACAAGGACCGCGACCTTTCGGGTCATCCAGGACGGGTTCACTCTGTGTTCAACGATCAGAACCAGACTATGTTATTATATTTAAGGCCTTTCGACATATCTATTATATCTGTGATCAATGCTGTTAGCAAACGTTTACTTTGGTCCTTTTACATGGGACTCCGGCAAACTTTTAGAACGTGGTGAACCATTGTCTCTTGGTTGGTTTTTGAATCGGTAATTGCTGCAAAAAGGCCCAGGGGGGCAGCGCCACTGCTAAGTGCTAACATGTGCACAAATTTAAAGATGTAGCCTCCTCCAGGTGACGTGCTCTTTAATCACGCTTGTCTTCAAAGCAAAACCGGACGCCAGCGGCACTGAAACGCTTTCATTTCCTGGTTTTGGGCAGAGGAACAGTAAGGGAGCCCTCTTTGTTTGGTGATTTTTTTTTGTCACTTTGTCTTCATGCTGCTAAATGCTGATTCTCTGGATTTTTCCTCAAACGGTTACTTCCCTGCAAATGTGGGTTTTTGTGGTTCATCTCTTCCATTGAACGGCTTACGGCCGGAAGGAAGGGCAGCGAAGTGGTCAGCTGGTCGACATAAAGCAAGACTTAAATCGTAGACAAATGAGAGTGGTGATTGAAAGCGCACGTCATTAATCTGGCGACAGAGGCCCCCGAGTGGATTTTAAAGAGGTCAAAAGGTCGGGAGCACTTGGCTGAGTCTCGGACTTGGCTCTGATTAATTGCATCACTTGGATTTATTTCTTGGGCTCGGTATTTCTTCTTTTATCCGGCAGGTATCAGAATTGCTGCATCCTTGTGAATCTTTAGGGTCTTTAAAAGTACTTTGAAGTTTTAGTTTTTCTGAACGGTGGGACTCGGAACTGAAATGAATTAGTTTAGAGAATGAATAATTCAGTTGCCCAGATCCGGTCAGACACACCATCTCCTGTCCATCTGACACAGATCAGAAGCGAATTATGTAGGAGAAGAAAAGACGCTCAGATGTATTTACGGCCTCGCTCCATCATGGGAATACGCCCAGGTATTTGTGATTATTAAATAGCCCCAGCTATTTCTTTCCATCTGTTGCACTAAGAGCATGTTTACTGTCAGACACACAAACCTCAGCGCTTCTTCCTGCACGTAAAAATCACAATCTTTTTTACACGTAAAAAAGAAAATAACCTTAATCAACGGCAGGGGTGTCAAACTCATTTTGGTCCGGGGGCCACGGGACCTAAAATCATTAAGATTGTTTTCTAAAAGTAACACTAAGTCCAAATTTTTCCTTTGTTTTAGTGTAAAGGACGTAAACAGGTACATTAGAATTTTTTTTTTATACGCAATGAACTGTTCCTCTAAAAACTACATGGCCAAATGAATATTAAAAAAGAATTGATGAAATTACACCCTAAAAATAAAGAAAAAATAGAAAAAATCCTGTCACTGTGGCGACTAGAATTTATCAAAAAATGGATTGTTCGCATGTAAAAGAGGAGGTATCATGTTTACAAGGCTAATGGCGGCTATTCTGGTTATTAAATCAATCTATTTAATTTTGCCCGTGTATGTTTTGCTACAGATTTGTGTTTTTTACAGAAATAAGAAGAAATTGTTTTAACAATGTCACCGGACGCTTTTTCATCAAAAAATCTTTTTTTTGTTCAAATTTTGAAGCAAAAAAAAAATCTGTAAACACACCATAACTCCAGATACATGTGAGAAAAAACGCGCGTACACAAAGATTTGATTTCAGGCATAAAATATTGTTCCGAGGGCCGGGAGTCTAATTTACCGGGATACAAATACCAGGTTATGCAGAGGAGCGGTTGCCAGAACCGGATACACACTACACAACTGTCGCCATGGACACTGATGTAGAAAAGACATGGAATTCACACCGGCCTATGATGAGGGATTGCACTGATTGGTGAAACTAACTCAAACCAAATGAATGCGTCAAACACGCATGTCAGCGACAGTAAACAGCTGGTTATCGCGACAGTTAGCGCAGAAATCTGGTTGTTCACATTGGCCTTGTCGGTCCTTCCCACCTTTGTTTTGATATTCAACCTCAGTCCTGTCGTCCTCCGCCACTATTTTTCGCACTTTCCATTGGCTGTTTGTGTATCGATTACGTACTCTGACGAGTACGTAATCGATACACCCGACCAAACATGTCGATTGAGATCGACTGCGGTCTGGTCGGTTCAGTCGCCGCGCCCATTGTCGCCAACGAGCCATGACCAGTGTCCCATAGCGGCACTGGCTGAACACGGCTAGATATGTAGAAAGAAAACCGATCAAATGGTGCTGATTGATCCGCGTCTTACCCGAGGAACATGGTGTTTAATCAAATGACATAATCAGTGTCTGGGACGCCCCCGGCAACGGCGATACAATGGTGGCATTTCTCACGACCTGATATTAATGATGAACCCGGCTCATCCAGAGTCTCCTGACAAGAGAAAACGCTTCTTTCGGCTCCTGGGGGTTTAATAATTTCCGAGTCAATCAATACCCTTTCAGCGGCTGTCCAGACGTGTTGCGCACGCATGCACGCATACACACACACACACACACACACACACACGCACACTCATATACATCTGATTTGACAGGCGACAGGTGATGTGCTCGGTAGGATGGACGTCGATTGGGTAGATTAGCAAAGAAAAGGAGCAATTCTTCCTTTGTGGAGTGAAGGGAGGATTTAGGATTAATTTCGGAGGAGATTTAATGACGGGCCATCAGACCGTCCGTTTTAAATTATAGCTTCAATAAATTTGTTTGAAATATCCTGTGTGAAAGGGTATGCTAGGACATCTATTATAAAGGTGTAAACAGGATGAAATTTATGCAGCACACTGGATTTGTATCTTATTACGTTTATGAAGGATGTTTATGAAGGATGTTATTGAAAAGGGAGCTTTTTGTTTAATGATATGAAAATGAATTATTAATCACAGCTGAAAATGTCACTATTGTGGTTTCCAGGGTGAATTATTCAGCGAATGTTGTTAATTCCACACTGCTCCTACATTAAGAATTCAAAAGCAATGAAGAAACCAATTTTTTTGTTTTTAACCTTATAATTCAATAACTGCAATTTTGATAGTAATATTATTATTAATATTTAATATATCATAGCATCACTCTATTCTTTTTCTGATAATATCATCCCTTTATTTTTTCAGTATTACTACTTTTCCCAAAACTTCAACTTTTCATCATCGTAATAATTTAACATTTTCATTTTGTTTCATACTATTACTACTGATCTTTCATTTTGTCTTGGAGACATTATTGTAACAAATAGTTTAATCATGTTATTTTGAATTGTAATATTTTGTCGCTTTTATTTTCCATTTTGATGACAATATTCTTGTTTTTTTTTTTTCCTCATAATATTATTGCTTATTTATTATCCATTATCAATTTATCATTTTTTTTTTCCGGTAATTTACTTACATAAGAACAATCGCATTTTCCTCCATGAAACCAGATTAACCGTGATGTTTGCCGGGTCTGCCTTCAATGCCCGCAGATTGAAGTTCCCCTCAGGACCGCAGCCGGTTGTGCACCGTGCACATCACTGATGTGACCGTGCACGTCATTGATTTCAGCTATTCTGTTCTACCGAGGCCTCGTCCATCGTTGAAATTGCCCAACGTGAAGTAATCCATACTGTAACACTGGCACGCTGCTGACGGGCGCACAGAACCAGATTACTTTATTGGCCTTTAAACCCTTTAACACTTTGTTTTGTGTGTGTGTTGTTTTCTTTAGCTCGTTTTTCTTTCTTTTGGTTAAAAAAAAAAACGTATAAACACTTCTCAAATTCGAGGAGATGCCGATAATTGACGGCAGAGTTGTCAGCAAAGCATGACATTGACCTCGCGCGGCTCATATGAGGATGTTCCTCTTGGATTGTGGTTACATTTATTTTATGATACAGAAGAATCATTCTTGAAATGGAAATACCATAGAATAATTCCTCTTCCTTAAGCCGGAGGGAATATTCAAATCTTTGTACTTTTTAAGACCTTAAAACACTTTATAGCCTTAACTTTGACACTTTATATTTTATTTGTATTTCTTATTCTCCCTCCTTCCTACTATTATCTATTATTGTTGTTTTACTTGAAACTCTGACACAACGATTTCCTTCGGGATAAATAAAGTTGTTCTTATTCTTATTATTCTTATTATAAGGATTTTATTCTCACAGTGCACATTTATTCCCATTCTGTGATTGCTTTGCCGTGGTGACATGATTCTATCCTCTTCCTAATTCTACTGATTTATTTGCCATTGATTTTCTTAAAAAAATATTATTATCATCTGCATAATAGATAATATACTGATAGTTCGGTTTGATTCTAACTAAATTAAATTAAATACGTTCCTATTTTAAGAGACTATTCTACAAGCAGTAAAACAGCAGTTTTAAAAATATTTTTCGGTCATTTTTTTTTTTTGTTTTCAAAGGTTAATTATGCTTTTCTGGCAGCAGGCGCTCGTGGAAACAGATATGAAGTTCCCAAAAGCTCTGCCGCCGGTGTTCCCGCGACAACTGACCGTGGAGAGAAAAATGGCTGATAAATGAACCTGTTAGTGTTTTCATTTCCTGGCACGGTGCATCGCTGCTAGCCATGCACACCGGAAAATACGTTCTCAGAGAGGTTCATTTAAGGAATTCCTGATTGTGCCGTCGGGCACCTGGTAGATCATCCAATATTTACCCTCCTCCTGCCGACGGCGCCTCACCGCGTGCGACGATATCCTAATGACAGAGAGCTAACATTAATGGAAAATGATTATGACCGAGCTGCTGGGTGTGTCTCGTCCATTCATCTCTCCTCCTTTCTCTCTCCGCTTGTTAAAAATAAGGTTTAGGATGGGGGTTGGAGACGGCGGTGGGGGAAAGGGGTCCCAGGTGCAACCATATGGGGGTCGTGCCGAGCAATAATGGCGTCCTCTGATCAATTACGCCCCGGCTGAGGCTCGGTGTTTATACATATTTCATGATGACCCGGCGGATACGAGCTTGAACCTCTCGGTAACCCCTTAACACACACAAGCACGCATACACACACACACACACACACAACATCATCTTCTCTCCGCGTGATCAAATCCACCGGTGCTTCCCAACTCTGCACCCCCTCCTCCGCCGTCGCCTCCTCCGGGGAGGAGATGAAAGGGAGGCTCAACTTAAGAACGCTCGCTCCGATTGGCCCCCGGACGCGAAGGTGGGGCGCCGTGGCAGGGGGGCCCGGCTAGCTGCGCTCAGGGATGGGGGAAGCTCTAATTATGTCTTTGTCTGCAGACTCCTGCACCTTGTGTGTGTGTGTGTGTGTGTGTGTGTGTGCATGCACGCACATGTGTGTTTCCTAGAATGACTCTATCAATAGATGTATAGAAGAACCATAGCAGAGATTCTTTAAGGTATTGGCTGGTTAAAATGTAAATGATAACTTTAGTTTTTTTCATTTATTTCTCAGCTTGTTTCCTTATTAAATTATGAATTGAAAGCGACCTTTCTATGAACAATAAACCTTCGTTTAGCATCCAAGCGCCGCATTTCCCGAGCAAAGAGCATCATCATTGACTCCACCATCCTCACCGTGGACCATCTCCCTGCCGGCCTCTGGAAAGAGGATCTGCAGCATCTGATGCAGGAACCACCAGGCTCTTCTACCTGCCCTTCCCTTCCCAGACTATCGAATTGTAAATGAAAAAATGCTGCAAATACCGGATGTTTTCGTCCTGGATGTCACATTATGTTAGTCATTCCGAACATCACGTCTCTGAACTCTTATCTACATATCGTCCTTTTCGATACTTTCTATTTATACCGACACTTTTTGAATTTCTGGACAACAACAAGAGTCACTTTCACCGTTGTACTTGGTCATATTTTTCTGCAAAGTAGTTTTTTGATATTTTGATGTTTTTCATGCGCCTCCAGACTTGGATTGGCAAGGGTGGGATTACGTTCTGATCATGTTTGAGTTGTTATTATTCATACTATTATTGTTATTTTGAACTACTTTAATTAAGCATATGGCAACGACCAGTAGCTAGTTTCGTTATTTCACTGTAAATGTTTGTACTTTTGTCTTCATTTCCAATCATGTATCTTTGTGATCACAAATCCCTGATGTTCACGTCATTTCAGACAACAGATACTTGATTTTGGTCTTTGTCCAATGCAACTTTA
This sequence comes from Fistularia commersonii, assembly GCF_037954325.1. Classification (NCBI taxonomy): domain Eukaryota; kingdom Metazoa; phylum Chordata; class Actinopteri; order Syngnathiformes; family Fistulariidae; genus Fistularia; species Fistularia commersonii. The sequence goes on along the minus strand of NC_141296.1, from coordinate 14,060,385 downwards.
TTAAAAGTCTGATGCAAATTTAAAAGGGCACAGGATGTGCCATTGAGGCAGGAAGGACTTGCCGTTAAAGAGCAAGATCTTAAATCCTCCCAGGTAAACACAAAGGAATGGAAAAAAAAAAAAAACTATCTTTTGTTTTTTTAAGAGGCACGTCCTCCTTTGAGGACGTGAGAATGGCCAAGCGACTCAGAAGTTGCTTCTGTTTTAAACCTAGCAGTCGTGCCTGACAATGCTTTTATTTTCCCTAAAGGGAAAAATTACCTCGCTTACCCTTTACCTTGGTATTTCTCCGAGCCGTCGCCTTCGTTCCAGCTGCCCGTCGGCTCGCTGTCTGTTTGAACCGTTTGTTCAAAGGACTTTGTGTGAAATGTTGCTTTTTAACGGTCAAAATGACATAAAGTAATATTCATGCAGAGCAATGGGGGGCTTTTTCTCTTCCAAATGAGAGAAAAATATATTATCAGGTATTGATCCGTATGGAGTATCTGCTCAAGAATGGAAAATCTGTCATGTCTAAATATTAGTGAAAGGTGCTGTTCAATCAGATACCTTCACCCAAACATTCTCCCTGATTATCATCGTATCAAAGTGGATTTGAATGCAATTATTGTTAAAATTAATTTTAGTGTTTTGTTTTTTTTTCTCTAGGATTTTCACTGACATTATTTTGTTTGGCAACTATTTTATTTCTATTCAGTTTTGTTTTTTTCTGGCTACTTTCAGTTCAGTTCTTGGTAATATTTTGTTAATTTCTCCTACATTTGCAGATATTTCAAACTTTTAGTTTCATTTTCTCAAGGATTTTTTTTGTAATTGACTTGTTGACATCCCAACTCTGGTGGACGGAAAGGTCATTTTCATCCTCAAGCCGATCCGTAGAATCATGTTGATATATAAATATAATCATTCCAACAACGGTCTATTTTATTTGCGCATTTTATTGCTCATGGTTTGGTTTTACACAACTGTTTCTTTCACTGCTTCACTTTTATGAAGCGCTGCTCGTCCCAGAGCCGTCCCTGTGTTTTTACTGACCCGTAACAGCATCTATTAACGTTTTATAACGTTGTGTATGGGGTTGACGCTGCTGGGCTTGTCGAGGGCCTGGGGGGAAGACAAGCATCGGCGTTTGTACTCAATGCCAATTTCAACAAATTTATGTGCGAAAAAATGGCGCTTGCTCTGTCTTGAGCCTTGTCCCATTTCAATACCCTTTTTCTGCAACAAAGTTGTGCCATATTACTTTAAATGGTAACACTTGCACATAAAAAGCTTGTCTGTTGCTTAATCACGGTTTTCTTTACTGATAAAGAAATTCGATTTATTTATTTATTTGTTTGTTTCCTTTATTTAATTACAGACATATGATAAAGAATGTATATACCTGAATAAGTATAGTTTCCCTTGGTTAATCATAGTTAACTTTCATGAGCCATGTAATCAATTAATACAAATACCCATATTGACTGCAAGAGGGGATAATACACATTAGGTTTAATGTAAAACAACAACAAATGCAGTTTTTTAAAATATTTATTCATATTTTTTTTCGCATTTGATGTTTGTTTTTCTTCCTTGTGTCAGCAGTGAAGAATGTCATAAGTACTTAAAATGAAATGAGCATGATTAAAAGAAATAAAAATCAGTGTAATATAAAAATAAATCTATCTATCTATCTATCTATCTATCTATCTATCTATCTATCTATCTATCTATCTATCTATCTATCTATCTATCTATCTATCTATCTATCTATCTATCTATCTATCTATCTATCTATCTATCTATCTATCTATCTATCTATCTATCCACCTTTGTCTGTCTGGGCACGTAGATGCGCGATCAGACATTTTTTAATTTTTTTTTATTCCCAAAAACATCTGCCTGCTACAAAGGGACAGACTTTGTTGCTTTAACTTTCTCTGACAATCCACGAGGAGATAATTTTGGCTTTATCATTTTGTCTTTTCTTGATCCTAAAACACATTTGATATCCATGTCTTTAGGAGGTGCACAAGCAGGTCAAAATATCTGCCTTCCTGGCACTGAATGAGCAAGCACATTTTTCGGTGCCATTCAACTCAATTGATTTCATGGGACTTCAGAATCAAAATAAATGGGTCACGTAAGGTAACTACAAGAACAGAAAAAAGACTACACTATATATGTGCCGTATATATAAATAATTTTTATTTCAGACAGCGATACACCTGTAACATAGCAACAAAAAATTATCTTCACATTGATGTAGAAAAAATATACGACAGGGTGCCAAGAGAGGACTTATGGTACCATATGAGGACGTCTAGAGTGGCAGACTTTGTTTTTTTTTTTTTTTTTTTTTCTCACTTATTTTATTGTGAATTTATTTTGCCATTTATCTTTTGTTTACTTCCTGATTTTCACGGTCTGTTTCGTGAATTTCTAAGACAGTTTCCCTCAGGCAATTTTCTGATAATTTTGAAAAAGATAATGGAAAAATAATACCAGCACAAATATACTGAAAACAAATAATTAAGCCCCTAAATCCCTTTTTTAACCAGAGGACGTTTGTTTTTGGAGCGCGTAAACAATTCTATAAACATATAGCATATAAAATGGTTAGGAGAACTATTATTGTCGGATCAACTTGATGGATTTAGCATTGATCTACAAATAAATAAGAAAGAGAGGAAACAAGGAAAGTTGGATGATAAATAAGATAAAAAAAAACATGTATAAAACCTGACCAGAAATTAAAAAGCATAAATTCTGCAGAGCCAACAGGCATCAACAGAGGAGCGTCTTTTTAATTTCCAGAGAATGACAGCTGAGCGAGCACACATGTGGACTAACAGTATGTCCAGCTGTTGGTGTGTGCACACACACACACACACACACACGAGTGTCTATGTGTGTGTTTGTGTCACACGGGGTTGTGGATGAATGTTGGCAAAGTATAGAAAACGCTTCATGGGAAAAGTAGAATGTGTTTATCCTGGTTTGGATGGAAAAAAGCAACATCTTGTCAACAGCTGCTACATTCTCCAATACACAGATGCACTGAACAAGTGTCTGTGTGTGTTTCTGTAACCTACTGTCATTGCCGTATGCTGGCAGGCTACAGGAGCAAATGGACTAAATGACACACAGCCAATGGGGTGACTCGGCAGACCACCCTAGCAGAGGCCGAGGCAGGACGAAGACCTTGAACGGCCGACATGCAGTCGAGACAAAGACCTTGAGGGACTGAGACTGAGTCAAGACCATACACACACACACACACACACACACACACACACACACACACACAATTGGTAGTTATTTATTGTCCCAGATCCTCAAAAAAGTGGTCTCCACCCCACCTGCCTGTACATTGTCACTGAGCCATTTCCTTGGTATGTCTGTTCATGGAACAAAATAGAAAGTGGAAATGATATAAAAACAGCAAACCAATTTTGTTTGACTTTTTGCTAAAATCTAATTTATTTTTTTAAAGTTCTTACCCTCGTTTGTAATTTTACTTTGTATCTCTCTAACCATAACAATCAGGTCTGCAAACTGTGCATATATATTTTACAAAACAATACTGACAACAAATTATCAAGGTCTTTGCCCCGGACAAGTTGGCTGAAATATGACACAATCGCTCTCTCCTAAAAAAAAACAAAACAAAAAAAAAAACAGAGATAGAGTCACATGAAATACTAAAAGGATTTAGAATTTGAACTATTAATTCACCCTTTATTTGGAGCGTGCAATGCACTCTAGGTGTGACTTGATCTGATGGTGCTGAGCTTATTTGTTGTCACAGCCCGAAAAAAGAATACGGTCGCAATATCAAGTCCAAAGGCAAGAAGGAAACCAATGTGAGCCTTCATTGTTTCCCTCATGATAGAAAAAGAAAACAATCGGTGGACGAGTCCAACTCCCTAAAGACCCGCAACTGTGTTCCTGCCACTTTGGCCCCAATGTGTTTTAGACAATCGGTCATCACACCTGCAAAGACCTCAAAGGTGCTGGTTATTAGATTAAAATCAAATGTTGTGCCCAAAATTTTCCTTCAAAAGGTATCTACACACCTGCTGCCTGCATTGTTACCAACATAAAATTTCCATTAATATGCTTTTTGCACTGCTAACTCCAGAGGTCACCTTCGGTATTGCGCATTATAATACTTTGCTGCTTTATCTTGTTTGCATTTTTGACATATTGTGTATGTAAATCTGTGCTGAGCCTCTCACAATGAAATGTAAATGAGTTCTACATTTGCTGTGCACCAAATGACGATAAAGTCTATTTAAGTTTAAGTCGATTTTGAGAGCTTTTAGAAAACAGTTAATATTTTTAGGCAAAAGTTTTTTTTTGCCTACAATCAAGCCTACATTTAACCAATGTAGGCCGGTGAATACCTAGAAGAGAAAAAGTTGTAGAATCAGATGGAAAACATAATAATTTGTCAAACCGCTGCAGCCAGTCATCATAAAGTCTTAAGTTTTTAATCTTTTATCATTTTCTAATGATTTGGGTTTTCGCACACATTTAGATGACCCCCCCTCTGTTATCTGGGCATTTAAGCCAGGTTCTCAGGTTGGTCATCTTCAATGTTTTGGTCTATTAATGGGATAAGTGTAAATTATTTGACCTCTAGAGCCGAAGTATTCCTAAGTATCCTCATTTAAAATACAGTTAACTTTTCAGTTTTTCAAGACAACTATTGCATTCTGCGTGGCATTGGTATTTTCTCCCCATGTCTGAGTGTGTCACAGTGACAGCTGGGATTTGCTCCAGCGCAACCGTGATCCTGAAGGCCAGATGTGAAGTATAGATAATGAAGGAATGAGTGGAGACTTTTTTATGGTGAAAATTATTTATCTATTTAGTTTAAGAGTTTAATATATTTCACTTTATTTAATTTAATTGCAAGCATGATATCCTATTTTGCTTTATAAAACCTGACATTTCTTTTCTTTTACATTTTGCAGTTATTGAGTCCTTCAAAATGCATTTATAGATTTCAGACAAATCGATGTTGATAAAATTGAAAAAAATAAATAAATAAATAAATTAAATGTGTCCTTGTCTCTCAGATGAAAGTGTTTTTATCATTGCTGTCTGCATCTCTGATTGAATTCATGTATTAAATCAGTAGTGGGCAATTATTTTGGCTGGCGGGCCACATTTGTTATTTAATTTTTATGCGCGGGGCAATCATGTAAATTCAACAAAATGAAAATTGCAGTTTAGATTTTTTGACATTTTATATTTCAACTTTAAAATCATCAATGATCATATGAATGTACTGACATTATTTTATATGTAATCATCCATATAAATTTAACAAAAGGTAAAAAGTAAGGAGTTTCTAAATTCAATATTGATTGAAAAAACTTATCAAAATATTTAAGGAAATAGTTTGGCGGGACAGATAAAAAAGCAAAATGGGCCGGATGTGACCTGCGGGCCGTAAAATGCCCAAGTCTGAATTTTATGAATTTACACACACACACACACACGCAAAGTCTCGTTATGGGAGGAAAACAAATCAAAGGTAGAATTTTTATTTTATTTATTTTTTTTTTCAAATCATAAACTCCTTTAACAAATGGATAACGGTGGAGGTTCCAGCCCTGTCATTAAATCGCCATCGGTCTCCGCGGGGAGACTCCTTGCTCATCTCTCTCGACCGACTTATTTTCTTCCCATCCCGTCGGCCAGAACTGAGAGCGGATCGGCTCGTACGAGAAAAAAAAAAAATCAAATTCTCCTCTTCGGGCGCGTCAGCGTAGCTCCTCGCTAAGACCTTAAATATACTTCCCATGAACCCGAGGCGGAGGTGAAAGGCAGGCCAGGCCAGAGGAAATCCTCTGAAGTCAGACAAGATAAATACAGACAAGAAGTGAAGTGGAAAACTGGAGGAGAATTTTGTTAATTTATTTGCTTCTTGGTGTGGAGATGCATAGAAAAGCACAGAGGAGTGCGCAGTTGATGACATTCTGCTTTGAAAATGATCGTCCAGCAAGTTCGGAAAACACGCGAAAGGGTTTTCTGAGAATTCCGACAGGGTTTTTTTTTTCAGCTTTCAATGTGAAAAATAAATAAGAAAATTAAATACATTTGATCTATTTTCTGACCTCTTCTCATCCTCACCCTAAAACACTTTATTTGCAATTCACTCATTTTTTTAACATTATATTAAAACAGGAGGTCAGTTAGAAATATTAAGTAAATCAGGGTTGGAGTCATTGCGGTCCTATATGTGACAATAAAAGTATTTCTTTATCTAAATCTGAAAAAAATAGAGATGCATGAAATACATTTAAATGGCTTTGAGTAGACAGAGTAGTAGACCTACTTTCAGTTTAACACTGATATTCTCATAAAATCATAAATTCAATTTTCAAGATAATTGCATCTGTGGCAGCCATTTAGATCTACTTATCTGTACATATATCTTTAAAAAATGTATGAATATGTAAATGGAGATGTACATATATTTTTTGTTATGTTTCCTCAGTTCATGAATTTTGTTTTTTGGCGTCGCTGTAAATATACATTTCCGGGATGAATCACATAAAATAAAGTAAAACTAAATAAAATTTAATTATGACATTATAGAGATGAGGGAAAGAAAGTTTAAACCACAAAATGCCAAGAATCATAGAAAGACATGGAAATTATACCGGTATTGAGTAAATATGAATTTTTATGTATGTGTGTGCTTGTCTTTATGTGTGTATGTGCATTTCTCCCCATCAAAGAAATTAAATATGCACTATTGTCTTCAAGCATAAAAGTAAAAAAATGATATGCTTCTAGTCCGTCTAGCAGTTGAGGTCACTGTAAGGTTACAGTTTGTATTTTCTGCACAGTATCAAATGCAGCAGCCTTTCAGCCCCCTGCCAGGGTGACTTAACGGCTGCCGTCACTGACCTGTCATGCCAACAGATTAGGATTGTCAGCGGTCGCGTCATCAATATGTTGAATGGTGACAGGAGTGTCCTGCCTCCAGATAAGCTGGGTTTCACCGACTGGGTAATTGATTGTATGAGTGACACATCCGTCATAAAGCTAAGCAGAGGGTAATGGTGCGTGATGGTGGGTAGGGGAGGGATGTTGTGGGATGGGGGAAGTGTTTTTTTTTTTTTTTTGGTTTTGTCTGGAGTCAGAAACAGGATAAATGTGATCCATTTATCTATTGCACATCCGTCCCGATGTTTATTCCTCTTTCAGGATGTTTCCGTCTGCCAGTTGAGCCCCTTTCAGGAGCGTTATTCCGTTCAACAGCAGGTGGCGCTTTTGCTACTTTGCCCTTAACGTGGTTTTTTATATGAGCGTCAAGAGCCCACTGGAACTTGGTAGCAAGTCCCGTTGAACCCTTAACCCTCCTTTGTTGCATCCAATGGCTTTTTTATTCCACATATCTCCGATTAAATAAAAAGATGGGGATGCAGGAATCGTTCGGTACAATCGCATTTGCACCTGAATGTAGCACTCGCACAAGAAGGAACAATATAACTGTCATTCTATTTTGAAAAATGACCACTTTTTAGAGGTCATTTAGTTAAGTTTAACTGTTGGCATGGTGAGATGCTGCCCCTGGGTTTCCCCTGTTTGTTGGTGGTGGAAATAAAACCTTCGAAAGAGCATTATCCTATAAGAGATACATCCTTGACTCTGTTCGTCATTTTGCGAAACCTCAGCTCGCCACGTTGGTTTTATAAGTGGGATTACAAAATGACAACCACGTTTGTAGACATGGAGGGTACAACGCTACCGCAAGAACTGAAGTTGGCCCTGCTGAAGTGGAGCATTGACTCCCAGGAGTTCATGAGCGGTAGAAGAACGGCGGCGATCCGAGGATTGCCGGTGGTGGCCCGAGGATCAGCGGTGGCGCGAGGAGCAGCAACCCGTTCCTGGAGGACTATGGGAGAGGCAACCCTTTTCTGGAGGACCACAGGAGTGGCAACCTTTTCCTCCAGGATGGCGGAAACAGCCCCCACAGAGTGGATATTGATCACGGGGTCAATTTTCCCATAACGCCAGGAAAATGCTCCACCAGCCCTTCATCATCATTGGCAGCAGAAATGACCATGTAAGGCCCGCCAAATCCTAACCGGCCTCCACCCACAGGAATGATCCAGTTTCCAGGCCATTGAAAGGGCTCTGCATCAATGGTTTGGTTGCTGTCACTTCTCTGGGGATGCTAGAAACCAGCTCTCCACCTATCAGAGAAGAAGGGGAGGGAACTTGGGGGCTTATGCAACAGATCTCTGGAATTATGCCTGCCAAGGATACCTTACTTTTGACACTATTGGACAGGATGAGCTGTCCTCCACGCCTTTATTCAGGGGCTCCAACCTCCCTGCCTTAAAGAGCATCTCAGCCTACGACCTTGGTGGAAGCTCTAGAGGTAGCAGATCGAGTGGGGCAGATATTGACGGTAGAGAACTCCCTTTTGGGATGGGCAGAGAAAGACCAACTATATGTTGGATGGAAGGCGAAACAAGTGAAGACAAAGGTGCAACTTGCCAGGCTCCAAAGAGAACCCTGCGACCCTCACAATGCAAAACAAAGGGCCAACAGCCAACAGTGCCGGGAGCCAGACCATGTAGCGTTCTGCCTTCTCGCACCAGCAACAAAGAGCCAAGTCCCACAGATGACTTTACACTAAAAAGGACGGCACTATGGGAGGACTGACAACCGAGAACCCAAAGCTCCCCCTCCTCAGGGCAGTGCTGCAGCAAGGTCGTATTGGCCAAGCCCAAGGATTGAACGTTGACTGTCACATCGATGGCGTCCAATGCTGGGCTCTGGTTGACACAGGGTCAACCATCTCACTGATCTGTCCCAAGGTCCTTCCTGGCACTACTGATCTGGGATGCGGGGGCTGGAAACGCACCCTCCACAGTGTTAGCAGTGCCACGGGTTGGCGCACTCGGAGAGAACGTCCTTCCAGTGACTGTTGCCTCTCGCTATGAGAGCACCAGCTTTGACTGGCAAGAACTCAGGATCCCTGTATCATTGGCCTGGACTTTTTAAAAATTGGGGGGGCTGTGTTTGAAAGACTATACCTGGGTGCGGAATCCATTGCACTCCATCCTACTGGTGAAGACAGATTGCGGCAAACCTCACTTCCGGCTTAAAGCGCAACTACGTGTCTGAGGAGGCAATCCAGCACCCCCGGAGCCACCATCCACTGAGACGAGACAAACATTTGATGACTTGTGCTGCCCGAGCTGTGGGGGTTTGGAGATGGGTCAGGAACAGCTGTTGCGGAAACTCCTGGGCACGTTTGTTGATATTTTTGCAGCCAAAGATGAAGACTGTAGCAATTCCAATTTGGTCCAACACGAAATTGACACTGGAGACGGCCATCCAATATGGGCTACGGCTGAACAAAGATAAAGGAAATTTTGGAGACTGGGATTATCGAGCACTCGAGCCAGAGCCAATGAGCGGCTCTGGTGGTTCTCGTCAGGGAAAAGAACGAATCCTGGCGTTATTGTGTAGACTACCGCTTGCTGAAGACAGTCATCCACATGGGCGGACGACACTCGGGACTACATCGCAGCTGGTTCACCTCCCTTGACCTCACGAGTGGCTACTGGTAAGTGGACTTAGTGCCACAGGCACGCCTCAAAATTGTGTTTTCCATCGGCCAAGGAGTGTGGCAGTTCAGGGTGATGCCTTTGGGTCTTTGCAACGCACCGGCCAACTTTGGGCACCTCATGGAGAGGGTCCTGAGCAAGACCTCAAAGTTGATGTGTGGTCGACTTGGATGAGCTCCTTGTCCACTCTATAGAGTGTCTGGGGACAATCTTGATGGGATGTTTCCTGGCCATTCGTCAGGCTGGCCTTCACCTGAACCCAAAGAAGTCCAAAACGTTGTGTCAAGAGACAACCTTTTTTTGGCCACGTGGTGAGTGCAGCTGGAGTTAGTGTCACACATCGAGCACAACATTGTACAACTATTCAAACAACGGAGTTCTCTAACACAGAACCACAAGAAGCTCCCAATAGCCATCATAACTCGTAAAGGATTCTTGGGTTCCGCCAGCCAGTCTACCCACCACACGCTACACCGTTAAAGACCAAAATCTCTTTTCCCCACCTTGTGAATAGTTTCAGGTGATATTTAGTTATACTTCATTTTATTCTTACCAAAGCTCCCTTTGAAGCCCCGCCGCTTGCTCAAGGTGAGCTGTTTTTAGGAGTTGCTTGTCTTAAATCAACTCAAAACATAATTTGTAACTTTTAAATTCTTCCAAACAGCTGGGTTCTATTTCATGATGTAATGAGAAAATAAATAAATAACTACAAGACATTAATTTCCAGTGGAGGAATAAAAAGAAACAAGAGCATATGGAGAACAGATGATGTCACTTGAGAATCCCCTGTTAAATCTTCGTCATTAACTAGATGATAAAACCGTTTGAACTGGAAACAAGACATTTGACATAAATTTGTTTAATGAGTTTCATTAAAAGTTTTTCTTTTTCCTGCAATGAGAAACTTCCAGATTTGGCGAGTGACTTTTGTGGAAAGATTGAAGGGAAGAAAAGGAAAACCTTTTGTGCAACCTTTTTTTTTAATGTCTTCAAGCCGCTTGGAGTTAAAAATGGACTTTCGGATGGGATTTAACCCTTTAACTCCCCTGCTAATCAAAATATTTTTTGTTTTTTCTCCAGGTTCTCAATCATGTTCACTGAGGACTAAATTTTCCATTGGTGTGAATGAAAGGGTGAATGTCAGGATGTCTCAACTAGCCCTTTTCCACAACACAGTTCCAGCACGGCTCGACTCGAATGGGTTATTTTTGCCTGTCCGTCAGGGCCAGGGCCTGGCACTTTTAAGGACCTGCTGTGATGAGGTTGCAAGCGAGCAAAGCCAATAATAAAACATCGTGTAAAAGTCTGCTGGTGACTATTTGTCACGATTTGTCACACTAGTCAGAAAGTGTTGACACAAGAATCAAGGGAGAATGCTATTTGTTGCATTGATTGAAAACAGCGTAATAGCAGTTTGGCCCCGCTATGATGACCCCACCCATTTTGAGGAAGTACCTGGGAAACACTGTCAAACTAGCTGAAAACCGTCAACGTTGAGCCGAGCTGTGCATGTTGATGGCCCTGTGTTTGCCAGGTGACCTGTCCAGGTTAAACCTTGCTTGTGGCGCCAGTGTTGCTGTCATGGTACTCCCACCCCAACTGACTGCAGAATAAGTAGATTTGACAGTGAATCGATGGAAGTCATTTTTTGGCAGATTTTAACAGGAAAGATCATCCAAATATGTGACAAATTACCGTGAAATAATAGCAGATTTAGTGGATTAGCAAATGCTCCGCTGTTTCACATCCAAACGTGAAAGTCGAAACGTGGATCAGTCAATGATAATTTTCCTCTGTCTCTGCTGCAGGATTTATTTTCATTGGTGCTGCTGAGGCCACAATGTGACATCACCTTGCTGCTTGAATCCATCTGATTTCGCTCATTTTCAAGCTTACCGCACGTCCTCAGGGGTGGATGGGGATGGAAGAGCCCTCAAGTGGGATGGAGACCGCTGCTCTTTGATCAAATGACTCATGATCCCCGGAGGGAGCTCCTGATTCAGAGTGGACCTTTAATCAACATCTTTTCTTTTCAGCTTTTCCCTTCAGGGGTTGCCAAAGTGAATCAACCTTCTCCATCTATCCCTATTCTCTGTATCCACCTATCTCCCACAACTAACTTTATATCCTGTCTCACAATGTCCATAAATATTCTCTTTGGTCGTCTTCTAGACCTCCTTCCTGGCAGCTCCAATTCCAGCATCCATCTACCAAAGATTCACTATCCCTCTTCTTTACATGACCAAGCCATCTCTGCCTGGCTTCTCTGACCTTCTCTCAAACATCTAACATGTGCTGTTCCTCTGAGATGCATTCCTGTTACACCTACAGAACACTTCACCACTGTCCCACAGCTAGCATACATCTCCTGCACCAGTCTAACTTACATTTCTCTGATTTTCCATTCCTGATCCTATCCATCCTTGTCACTCCCGAAGAGAACCTTAACATTTTCATCTCTGCAACCTCCAGCTCTGCCTCCTGTCTTTCATCATTCTCACTGTTTGTAGACCACACAGCATCACTGGTCTCACCATTGTCTTTTACATCTTTCATTTCGTTCCGGCTGATAGTCTATCACATAGTACCCCTTACACTTTTCTTCACCGATTCCAACCTGCTTGAACCTGTTTCTATACCTCTCCCACACTCTGGTGCACTGGACTATTGACCCAGAGTACTTAAAATCTTCCAATTTCTTCATCTCCACTCCCTTTAGCCTCACCATTCCACTCACATTCCCCTCATTCATACGAGTATATTCTCTTTTGCAGTAACTAATCTTCATTCATCTCCCTTCCAGAGGATACCCCCACCTCAAGACTTTCCTCTATCTGTTATCTGCTCTCAATACAGATAACATTGTCATCTGCAAACCTCACGGTCCACGGAGATTCACGTCTAACCTCATCTGTCAGCCCATCGCAACGGCTAACAAGAAGGGGCTCGTAGCTATTCTGGTGAGTCCCATCCCCACCTTGAACTTCTCTGTCACCCCTACAGCACACCGTACCACTGTCTCACAGGTAGCATACATGTCATCCTCATGAAATACCAGAGCGCCTCTCTCTGCACCCGGTCTTATGCTTTCTCAAAGCTCCCTCTGACCTTCTCTGTACTTCTTTGTTAGTATTTGTATTGCTCACAAATGCTGACTTGTGCTCTCAGTTTAGTTGCCACTACTCTTTCCCATAACTTCATCGTAAGGTTCATCAGCTATATCCCTCTAATGTTACCACAATTCTGCACATCCCCCTTATTCTTAAAAATGGGCACCACCACACTTTCTCCATTCCTCAGGCGTCTCTTCACTCTAAGATCCTGTTGAATAGTCTGAGCACAGACTCTGCTGCTGTACCGGAGCTGAAGTACATCCTTTCCATCTCTATCTCTCTGTTTTGCCAACCTTTAGAAATCGTTCTCTCCCTCCTTTCTGTCCAACTGAGCATACAAGTCATGCCTTTGTTTTGCCTTTGCTACCTCTGTCTTTACCATATGCTGTATCTCCCTGTACTCATGTCTGTTCTCTTCAGTCCCCTGAGTGTCCAACTTCTTCTTTGCTCATCACTTTCTCTGTATATACCCCCTGCACTTCCTTATTCAGCCACCAAGTCTCCTTATCTACTTTCCTTCTAGATGACACGCCAAGTACTCTTCTACCTGTCTCCCTAATCACATTAGCTGTAGTTGTTTAGTCACCTCGACCCTCTCCCTTACCACCCAGACACTTTCACAATTACTCCCCGAAAACCGTACAATACTCCTGCCTTTTTCAGTTTCAACCACTTTGTCCTCCGCTCTGTCTCTGTCCTCTGGATCTTCCTTTTGTCACCAGTCATCCTAAGGAACCACCATCCTATGCTGTCTAGCTACACTCTCACCTACCACAACATTGAGTATCACACCTTCGATTTCCAGTTACAGACTCATCAGTCTATATTATCTTTTCACCCCCAGAACATTCCTAACTAATTCTTACCCCATTTCTCTTCCTGTAAATATCATGATAGTACAGCTGCGAACCTGCTTCTAGCCTTACCACCTTTCCACCTTGTCTCCTGGACACATAGTATATACACCTTCCTTCTTTGCATCATGTCAACCAACACTCACATTTCCTGTCATCGTCCCAATATTCAAGGTCCCTGCTCTCAGTCCCAGACTCTTGCCTTTCCTTTTCTCTCTGCTTCCAAACTGCTTCCCCCTCTTCAACCCACCGTAGCAAAATTTCCTCTGGTAAATTGTACATTATTGGCACAAATGGCGATCGATGTTAACCTGGGCCTCAACTGATCCAATCTGAGATTCTTGAGTTTGATTCACATATTTGGTTTTGGCACAATTTACGCTGGATGCCCTTCCTGACGCAACCCTCTGCATTTACCTGGGTTTGGGACTCACTGACTTGGGAGACACTGGCCTTTGTCTCTCTGAGGCTGCATTGGACCTTTAATCAACATGAAAAAAAAGATACCTTTCCTCCACAGCAGAGGCATAGTATGATGTATTTATTAAGTGGCAATGGAATGGCACAAAAAATATCCATAATTTTATATGAAAAAAGGCAAAAAATCCAGAGGTCAGGTCACAGCTTCATCACTGGACTGCCAACACCTTTGTACAGCTGTGATGAATCTTTGGAAAATAACAAGAGGACATGTGATGTTATACTGGTGTCTTTTTTTTTTTTTTTTTTTTTTAAATTCATGTTAAACACAGCATGTCATGTTTTCTTTGACTAGTTTCTCTGAATTCAATCTATTTCGCAGATTATTTTTCTTTATGAATCTCAATTTGTCTTGTATGTGGACTGTAGTTGATTTCATTATTGAATCTCTCTCTGAAATTTGATTTATAATGTCCATTAGATGGTTGGATCATTTCTTGGTGATTTTGTTCTGATAACCTTAATGAGACAGGGATGTTTTGTTTCTTAATTGTCTGTTACCTGTACCTTCCTGACCTTACTGAAGACCAGAACTCAGCATTTCACAGATGCCTCCACCTTCACACATCCTCTAGAACCCGCTATTTTCCGCTTCTTCACCCACAGACTAAGAAAGAACCTGTTCTGACACCTCTGTCCCTGGGTTTAATTGCACTCCCTGTTGTTTCAGTCAAGAGAAATGCCAACCCCCAATTACATCCGCTGATACTCACTGATCCGAGACCTTCACATGTAGTCGACCCTGATTGGTTGCCATAGCGTTGGCAACATGGACCCTTTTTTTTTTTTTTCCCCCCTATCGCTGACTTCTGTCAGTGAGTGAATTATTTTCTTTGGTTACCAGTGAGTGCATTTTGTTTTAATTTGCTCAGATGCTAAGGCGTTGATTCAGCATTAAAATAAATACATAAATATTATGAACTGTCATCGTCAGCGGTCACTCGTAATTATGTCTTCCATGCTTTTTGGTGTTGGCAGGGGAATATGGTGGTTGTGATGGAGAGTTTGGGTTCTGCCTGTTTGGCAGAAGCTCTCCTTCTGAAGTTGGCGCTTGTTTTCTGACGAAAGGTAGAGGTCATCATTATATAGGGCAGCGCCTACATGAACGGCGTCTCTATGCCGCCCTGTTTTTAGCCATTCTTCCCAAGGTTTAAGCTCCATGTGGCACTTATTCAGGTTTATTTTGATGTTGTCCATCTTTGTTTTGGCATACAGGGACATGTCCTCCCTCAGCAAGCTGGGGAAAAAAGGACTTGTCTTGGGAGGCGGGTGTCAGATATGCAGACAGCATGTCCAATCCATCGAAGTTGGTGTTGAGCGATGGTGGTAGTGACGATGGTGATGTCAGCCTCCTCTAGCAGGCTGACAATGATAATGCTATACGGTGATCGTCCCAATTTATCCTAAGGATATTCCAGAGGCATCCCAGATGATAAGTCTCAAGTGTCTTTTGGTTTTTGCAGTATACGGTCCAGGTCTCTGACCAATGCAGAGTGGGGTGTAATATTGCTTTGTAGACCAAGATTTTAGTCCTTGCCTGGAGGTCACAGTTTGCAAAAAATCTTTTTCTGAGCTTAGAGAAAGCCCAGCTGGCACAGCTGAAGTGCAGGTGTATTTCATCATCAAGATATACATTTGATGACAGAATGAGGTTTGAATTTGTTCTTTTGGCAGAAAAGCGCATCGGTGATGACCAGGTTGTTTTCTGAGCACTCTGTCGACAATAATATCCCATTGGAGTTTGCATTACACGCCCCTCTTTTTCCAGCGTGCCTTTCCATCGGTGGTGGTTTCGTCCAACTTGATAGAAGCTGTTAAATAGAATTGTGTAGAAGGCCTCCCTCGCTTCTTCCTGTTCGTCAAGTGCATATGCACTAATGACCGTAGCCACCTGATTGTTGGCAAGCATCAAGCGTATGGTCATTAGGCGTTCATTGATGCCCACGGGGAGTTCTTGGAGGTGGCTAATGAGGTTGTTCTTTGTCGTACGGTGAATCCCACACCGTAAATTAGTGGCTCGTCAGCAGGTTTACCTTTCCAGAAGACAGTATACCCTTCTTCTCCTCCTTCAGCCGTCCTTCCTCAGGCAGTCAATCAGTGCAGTGACGACAATACCAATACTCTTTAACTCTGCGGAGAGAGCAGTTCATCTCTCAGGTCGTTCACCGGGGGTTGTTATCCGCGAGAGTCTGTTGAGGTCTCGAGGTCCCGTTTGACCTTACCGCCATGGGTGACCCTACCGGGAGTTTGAGCTCCAGCCGGCATCCCTCTCAGTATCATTGAAACGCACAAGGTTCTCCATCACGGCGAGGTGGTGACCACGGAGAACATTGTGTACTGTACAAGATAATATATAATACTATGTAAAATGCAATAACAATGAGAAAGCAACAACAAAAAATTAAATCATGCAAATGGTACTTGGCTGGTTTTGAGGCAAATGGTTGTAAACTAATCGAACCCATGTCGATTTTCAAAATCAAAACATTCAATATTATTGTTACAATAGATTGCAACTGAAAATAAATGTATTAAACAATACAAGAAATAGTACAAGGAGGGAGTTGTCGAGTTCAAAGTATTCCATTCATAATTACCTGAATGTGCAAATACATGTTGTTTGTTTCACATTTTTTTATGTGTTCATAATGAGTTTTTGGAGGAGAATTGTCAGAACGGGGATTATGCTTTTTCTTTGTTTCCTATACTAATAACTTTCATTTTTATTTTTTTCTCAGTTGCTGATGAAGCCAACATTGTTTTTATCTACTCTGCCAACTCCAGGAGGGTTGAATAAATTCAACCCTGCAGCTCTTCTAAACTTCTCCAAGTGTCATTGGAGCAAATGGATCACATTATAATAAGATATCGCGTTGAGCCGGTGTTTTATTGGGATTGTAAAGGTTCACGTATGTCATGTGACAGGCAGTATTTTCTGCCGTTCCACCACTATGTCAAACTGGCACAATCCTGGGGGCCCCGAGGCGTCCGAATCTCACGTGCCAGATGTTACGGAGCCCAACTCCAGCAGAGTTTTCCATGTCTGGATACTTAGATTTCAGCTGCAGGGAGCTACTTAGACTACATGGGTAGAGTTCACAATACAATGAGCAGTGATGTGGCTTGATACAAGTGCTAATTTCAGTATGTGGATCCTGGGTTTATCTTGCTGTTGTTGCTTTATTTAAACATGATTGCACCAAACTATTAAAGTGTTTTATTGCCCAATTACCTTCAACTGGACCTCTCTGAAGTCACATATGATCCATCCGGGGATATGATAGATGGAGTCCCGCCATCCTAAAGTAGGTACTTACTTAATTTTCCCCCTTTGAGACTTGATCTGATTTCTTAGTCAGCTAAACATTGACAAAGAACACATGTTTTGATGAATGCATTTATTAAAAAAGTGAAGATAAAACAAAAAAAGTCAAAGGGGAAGCAGTATTATATCTGAGAACGTGATGTACAATGACATTATGAGGTGTAGGGGACTGGTAAGTAAAGTCCGTAGACAACTTGGGGTCAGGGGAGGCTACCAGAAGCCATCCAGCTGTGGCATTAAAACTCAAAAAGGCCAATTTAGGGAGGGATCTCAATCTCGGACCCACATCTGTTTTTAAGCTCCCGCTCATAAAAGACAATATAGTTTTATTTTGCCTCATTCAAAATAAACAAACTGATTGTCACTGAAATCTAAAGCCAGTCTCCGAGGGGGTCGGCGGGATAATTACAGCGTTAATACAGAGGAGAAGAAAAAAATCTTGACAATTTGGCTTTTAGATGAGACCGCCTTGCCAGATGTTTTATTATTCTTTGCAAAATAGAAGTGGGAAGGGATTCTGCATGCAGACATTCTGGGGCAGGCAGCCTCTAATTAGCCTGTTTAAAAGACACGCTACCCGAACACATCGCATCCGGGGATCCGAGGGACGGCTTGGCACCGACACACATCCCTGTAACTAGCTGTGTGTATGTATTTGTGAGTGTGGGGCAGCAGTGTGTGTGTGTGTGTGTGTGTGTGTGTGTGTGTGTGTGTGTGATGTAAAAGAGGGGCTCTTCAAGTCATTTTTCATGTGTTGTTCCACCATTGAAAATTCCACCAAAAAATTCAAACCACTAACCCACGCTGTGTTTCAGATTCAGTGAAAACACTCGTGTGAAACAAGTTCTTAGGAACTTGTTCTCATGACAAAAGCAATGGTGCCATCACTTTGCGCATCCGATACTCTTCTTATTTTATTTATTTTTGGCTTTGTCTGACAGCAAAATAAGAGTTGGAGGAAAGTGGAGGAAAGATTTTCTGACTGTACAAATGACAATAAACACTTTGAATCCTTAAATTCTTGATGTAATATTTTTAGGTTTTGACTTAAATCAAATTAAATTAAACATTTTACCAAAATAATGAATTGTTAAAAAAAAATCTTCAAGGTAGCTTGAATGATAAATTAGGAAAAAACTTGCTTAAGATCCACTTGCCCAGAGAAAATACTCAAAAAAAAAAAAAAAAAAGAATATATGTATGTATACATCATTCATTTTTATATATCAAATATATATATATTATTAAAATGAATATCCATACATATTCATTTTTTTAGCTTTATTAATCTAATTTAATATATATATTCTTTTTATATTTATCTAATTTTTTTAGATTAATTTAATTTAATATTATTCATATATATATATATAAAGATTGCAAGATATATTAAATTAGATTAATAAATCTAAAAAAAAAAGAAACACAGACAAGAGTCAGGAAGCGACCTTTAGATCTCATTTTTATTCCTTCCCTGGGGGATGATGAAGGGTTAAATCAGATTCCCCTGGATGGAGAGAGACTGCTGTAATTGGCAGGAAGTGGATGCATAACAGTCTGAACACATGAATAATTTAACCCCTTGGGAGTCGGGGTGGGGGAGCAGTCACACGGCCGCCATCGCTGACTGACACCTTAATAACATTTGTCAACGCAAAGAGAAGAGGGTGCGAGGGGTGTTGAAGAAGATGGGAATAAATTCTATCACCATAATTCAGGTGGTCAAAGGGGCGGGGGTTGGGGGTCTCAAAGAGCCGGCGTATTAATAAACATGTAAACCGGTGAGAGTTCAGTGGATCAGAATATGCAGACAGATGGGATTTTCTGAATCTGATTTAGAGATCAGCTACGCAGAAATAAAGATCAAATTAACGGCGTCAATATAAAATCACCAACGCCTCGACTGATAGGAATAAACAAAACGCTCCATGTTCATTTAGATTCAACACCTTAAAAACAAAAAATAATGAAATGAAAATCAAATAATACTTGAATGGGGAGGTCGTTAGCAAAGAGGAATTTTTTGTCAAAAAAAGAATATATACCCTCATATGGGGACAAAGGCCTTATTTAATTATGTGCAATATTTTTGCTGGGGTAATTGTTCTAGGGATAAAGTAAAATAAGAAATACGCAGATTCGGTTAAAGCCTGATGTTTGGGGAGGATGCGACTTAAAGAAATGGTTATCACAGATATTTTCTTAGCGTATTTGGTGGTATTTAGATACCAACAGATACTCTGTTGTGGTAACTTGAGTATAGGAACAAACCCGACCTGACTGCAAACACGTGTCAACAGCCAATCAAAAAGCGGAGGTGGGACACAGGTAATGGCTTCGGAAGATGAAATGGGATTTAGTTGGAATGTAAAAACAATGCCGGTGAAAAGCAAAGAAGGGAGTTGGCCGACGGAGCCGAAATGGCCGACACTAGCGGAGGAAACAGGAGATAGTTGCGCTATCAACAGCGACAGCCAGTTATTTGTCCTCCATGTTTGTTTACACTCTAAACCGTGGCTCTGGTAGATTCTCCAACCAGAGTTTGATGAGTTTTTGACATCGCTAACCACCGTGAAAGTAGTGCAGCGTGTTGTCAAAGCTACTCCAAACACAAAGTGAAGTCCTGAATTTCACGATGAGGAGCCGGGCGTCCAGACAGCCTCGAAAACCAGCCACTTCCCGCTGCTCGGCCACGTGAAACTGCGACTGTAGCTGCTGTCAAGTGTGTGAAGACTAATCGTGAATTACTGTCCTCTCATTAACTGTAATGGCTACCGTACGTTTCTAATTTGCAATCAGTGGACCCCCCCCCAAAAAAAAGAAAAAAGAAAAACGGGACCTTGGCTATTTTTCCTGATTAAAATTCTTTCCACAAACTTCCGACTGTTTGTTTTTCACAAGACCTCCGGATTTGATTCTATGCATTTTTAATTTCTCCGAGATTTTTAGGGCTGTGGAGGGTGTTTTGCAAAACAGATGTCCTCAAATGTTGGTGATATTTTGACTCTAAAAATGTTCTGAGAATGTAAATTGTCTTAAATTGAATAAAACTTCATAACAGTGACAACTTCAATAATAATAGTAATAGTAGTGTGTATGCTTTTTATGCCTTTAAATCCTCTTCATTTCTCACCTGCTATTGCATGGAATTACTCAATGATTTTTTTTTTTTTTCGCACTAATCTGTACAGATGCTGCTACTCTATATTCAAATTCAAATTACAGCTATTTGTACATTTCAGGCTGTTCCAAGCTGTTAAATCTCCCCCTCTCCCCTGAGTACCAGGAAACTGTATATATGTGCACTTTATACTCTATAGTTAAAATTTTTGTTTGTTGTTATTGTGCACTTTATTGCTAATGTGCACTCCATATTTTGTCTCGTGTCAGTCTCATGTCACTGTGGGAAAGAGAGAAACATCTTGATTCCTTTATATGTCTGGTATATGTAGAGAAATTGACAACAATAAAATTTTTGCATTTTGCATTCAGGCCTTTGGGTTTGGAGTTCACACGGTTGCCTTCAGGGTTCTCTTGTTTCCTCTCACAGTCCGAAAACATCCAGTAGGTCCAGTGGAGTCCCTGGATTGTGCAGACATGAAAATGAGAGAGTGAATGGTTGTATGTCTGTATGTGCGGCCACGGTCGAGTGATCTGTGACCGACCGCTGAGCGGTTGAGGGAAAACCCCTCCTCTCGTCCAATGACAACTCGAACGGGCCGCAACAAACAAAGTTATTATCGTGTAACGTATATTAGATTTTCAGCGTCGGCCGGCAACCTCATTTGTTTCGGGCGTCATTTCATATTACTTGCGGTCAGTTGTGACTTCAGTAATCTTTAAGAAACAGACCTGAGAGTTGTTGAAGTCGTTGCTATGCCAACAAGCTGAGTTTGGCGGCAACGGGGAGTTTTGTCATCGTCACCTTGTTGCCATATACTCACCTCAAACGTTTGCGGAAAAAAGCCGCGATAAGTCTCGGTAGCTAAGTGTATAAAAGAAAAGTGGTCACGGCTGAAAGGAGCTGCCAAAACGTCGGAGAGACTGTGGTCGTGATGTGGAGCCTGAATGCAGCCTCCACATCACGAGCGGGCGTTTGCTGACAATAGTGGGAACAAAGATTTCGCCAGATGGGCGCGGAGGTCTTTGACGTTTTTCCGTTGCAGCGCGGCGCTGGTTCGATCCCACACGCCGTCCGACAAAGACGGGCCTCTGTTTACAATCACAGGGAACATGCAGAACGCCAGGTTGTGTACAGTAGTTGCGGGGAGCAATTATGGCGGATAGAGTTTTATTTCTTTTCTTTCCATTTATTCTTTTTTACATTTTTTTTTGTGTGTGCTATTACATCTTGGTGTTTTGTCAAAGGGCAGGAAAGTGTGGGAGTGTATCGTGTTGCTCCACTTGGCGCAATCACTGGAGGAGCCAGACCGCCACAACAAAGAGATGCCTTTCGCCGGAAAAAAGACCAACAAAAGCCGACTCCTAGGCTCCGGGCTCGCCTGCGGGTAACGTGTTGGCCGAAATGCGCCGCGTTTTTTTTTTTTGGTTTGTTTTTTCCCCAGACCGACGGTCACGTCTCATCCCCCCCTCTCACATGTGTCGGTTTCCATGTAAATATTGATAGACGCGACAGCTGTGAAATAATCTGACCGGCAGGGTGGCCTGTTTTTTTTTTCGAGAGGCCGCCCCCCCCAAAAAAAAGCAAATAAACACCGGAGGGACGGTCGTCTGAAAATTCAAGAAACGTACCGGAAAAAAAAAAGTCACATTTTTCAATCCTTTTCAATTGACTCCTGCCCTTTATACCTCACCCTACGGGTTCATCTCACGAAAAAAAAAATCATTGTACTACAAAGTCGTATAAAACATTCATAAACAATCCCTCGCTGAACTCTTCGCGGGGGGAAGGCGGCCGAACCGTACTTCATAATGCATACTGATGGATCGGGGTTCTTTTCTCTTTGAACTCCTCGAGCAAATCTCACTGAGAATACTAAAACGCCTCATTAACATTTTGGTTACAGGCAGAATAGTAAGACAAAGGCAGGCATTTGTGCTATCAAATCTTAATGCCTTATAATGCAGTTTGGTGCCTAGGAGGACCTTCTTTACATCCTGGTTATAAATAGAAGGGCACGTTTTTTTTTTTGTTTTTTTTTTGTGTGTGTTGACTCACGACTGCGGGTTAACCTGGAGCAGGCAATGGCTGGAAGATAATTAATTCCCGGGTTGTTTCCCCGCGTCGGTTTTAATTGTCGCAGCCCTCGGCGTGCCACACCGCCGCGCGTCGGTGATGCTTTCGTCCTCACTTAAGGCTGCGCTGTCAATTAACGTCTCTCACGTGACCGAGAGCCCGGAGCCGCGGCTCCAGCTGCTGTGCGAGTGACGCACGTGTGACCTTGACGACGGCGAGATCGTTTTATAGTTTTTTTTCTCCCTGCTGAGGATGCCGGATGGCATAACGGGCGGTGGTAGTTGATATTTATGAGGTGGCATTTCACCTGACTTCCAATCTAAAGACGTCCAAGAGCATCTACTGAGAAAGCCGCATAAATATGTCCTCACATGTTTAGTGTGGAACCCTGTTTTAGTTGCATTTTGTTTGTCTTCGATTTTCTTCGTGTCATTGACCATCTGATGACAAAAGTCTCTGAGCGGATCCCCGGGGTCCCCGTAGGCAGCTACACCCTCAGGGATCTCGAGTACGCGGACGACACCGCGCTGTTCGGTGAGACCGCAGACCAGCTTCGTGAAGCCCTCCATGTTTTTGATGAGGAGTCCAGGAAACGCGGACTGAAGATAAGCTGGCCAAAAATCGAGCTTATGCATATAGGAGAGGAACCTGATCCACCACCGCTCCTCTTCGACGGCACCCCTGTCCACTTTGTCGCTACCTTCGAGTACCTCGGCTCGATCCCGTCAAACACCGGAGACCTCAAAGTTGAGATTGACCGGCGCCGTGCCCTTGCGGCGTCAGTCATGCAGTCCCTGTGGAGACCATTGTGGCGCCACCGGCAAATATCCCGGATGACAAAGCTCCGGGTCTACAATGCCTCGGTCATCTCTGTCCTACTCTATGGCTCCGAACCTGGCCGCTGAACAGCACGCTGGCAGCCAGGCTTGATGGATTTGACTCCAGGGCCCTCAGGACATTAGAAGGTATCAGCTGGACCCGGCATGTCACCAACAAGACCCTAAGGGATCGAACCCGGCAGCCCCTGGCGTCTCGCCTCGCAGCAATGCGGCAAATTTGATGGTATGGCCACATCATCCGCTTGCCTGCCGAACATCCCACAAGCTCCATCTTGCCCTTTAATCCCCAGCTAGCCGGACAGAGAAGACCCAGAGGTTCCCCCAGCACCCGCTGGCTTGATGTTGTGGCCCAGGACCTCAGGGCCTGCGGTGCGAGCCTGGCCAGGCACGGCAACTTGCCAACGACAGACCCCGATGGAGAAACCTGGTAGCCACGGTTGGCTCTACGCATCTCGTGCAAGAGGACTAACTAACTAACTAACTCGTCATGTAATCAACCATCCAGCTCAAGCTATTCTACTATGGTTAGCATCCCCTTGGATCACCACCCATCTCTTTTCATGTCATATCTTCCCGTTCTAGTTCTCTCTGCTCGGATCAGCCTCCGTTTGTTCCAGTCTGGCTCCTCCTGTGCTGGATCTTTTCCTTGTCGTGGGTCCATCTAGGAATAATGAACCCGTGTTTGCAGCATCATAAGTCAGCAATGAAGCAGCTTTCCATCAAATTTGCCATTTCCAGAGATGCTGGAGAGGAATCACACCAACTAGGA
Source organism: Fistularia commersonii (assembly GCF_037954325.1). Taxonomy (NCBI): domain Eukaryota; kingdom Metazoa; phylum Chordata; class Actinopteri; order Syngnathiformes; family Fistulariidae; genus Fistularia; species Fistularia commersonii. Next base: position 14,036,218 of record NC_141296.1, on the reverse strand, counting down.
GTTATTTTAACCAGAGATTCTGAGGTTTTGGGAAAGCATTTGATCTGGAAACCCCTTGAACTGAAGACATTCATTTGGTTCATGTGTGCTTTACAAGGTCTGTCATTTCCCTTCAGATTCAAGATTCAAAGTGTTTATTGTCGCATTATTGCAGTGCATTTGCATTTGCAGTGCAGTTTAAATGGGCCGTAGATACACGTGCAGGAAGAATGAGTGTCAGCAATTTGGGAGTTTGATATCGTGTCGTTCAACATTTCACACTGCGACCGCAGGGTAGGAGTGTGAAACGATCCAGAGCGACGGTGCCGCCGTACCACAGGGTAACGCAGCTGGTCAGGATGCTCTCAACAATGCAGATGTAGAAGTTGCTGAGGTTCTTAAGTGACATGCAGAACCTCGTCAGCCTCCTCAGGAAGTTCAGCCGCTGCTGAGCCCTCCTGACCGTCTGCGAGGCGGGACCAGGCGAGGGCCTCGCTTATGCGGACACCCAGATCATCCTGAACTGCCACAAGTGTGGACACCAGAAGTTCTGCATATGTCAGGACAACAAACCATGCAAGGTGCAGAGAAGTCAATATTTAATGGCCTCATGTTGGTACTTGGGGGTTAAAGAAGGATAAGTGGGTTATAAAAAAATGGGTGAGTGGGTTATAAAACAAATACAGGCGGTCCTCACTTACCAGCGGGGTTACGTTCCAAGGGGTCTGTCACTCAGCGAGTTCGTACCGTGCAGTATTTGCATACATATCAACCATTTTTACCGTGCTATGTTACCTTTTTTTTACTTTAATATTTGTATTTGTATGAATATCAGCCAATTCTGAGCGCGGGTAAGTGCATACAATACATACTCACTCACAACTACCCACGTATTCTAATATTATCGCAAAGCACGTCGTAAGTCCGAGTTATCGTTAACCGAGTACGTCGTTTAGTGAGGACCACCTGTATATTATATTTAGTCATGCCTTTTTTGACTTTCAGTACTATTTCAGCAAAAAAGTTATTGATCATCGGGAAAATATTTGACTGGTAACCAGGAGGATTCTTTTAAAGGCCAAGATCCACAGATTGTTCGGAACATCACGTTTATTTTAAAATGACACAACGTCGGGGTGTTATGGAAAAACGTATTTTTTGGGGGGTTATCTTAATTTTCCACTGTTTCTTGGTCTTCAGATCAATAAGTGGTGAAGTGAACCCGTGTCAGGGAAAATGAACTGAATCTGTGTGCTGACTTGTTAAAAAAAATTATTTTAAATAAGTCAGTCCTTCTCAAGCGAAGAGAGGAACTTGCGGTCTTGGTTGGGACTTGGAGGAAAAAGCAAACAACCTCAAACACACACTAGATGAAGTGACTTCATTGAATTAGACATTTGAATGTATCAACATGTGACAACAATGCGTTTTCATGGACACTCATACACACACACACATACACACACACACACACACACACACACACACACACACACAAACACACGCACACACACACAAAGGTGTATACTTAGAAACACACATGTACACCTTCATATTGATTATTTCAATGACTCCGTGTATATATTTAAATATAAAGACAGGAACATCATAAATATGTATATATGTGTGTACATTCAGGATAGTCTCAGAAAATTTGAATATTGTGATAAAGTTCTTTATCTTCTGTAATGCAATCAAAAAAAAATTACTTTTTCATAATATTCTAATATTTTGATATTGGATTTTTGAGTTTTCTTAAGATGTAAGCCATAATCAGCAATATTTAAGTGATAAAAGGCTTGCAATATTTCAGTTGATTTATAATAAATCCAGAACATATGACATCTTTGTTTTTGTCATTGCATTACAGAAGATAAAGAACTCCATCACAAAATTCAAATTTTCTGAGACAGTCATATATACATATATATATATATTTCTGTCTGCATGGGTTTCCTCTGGGTTCTCCAGTTTCTTCCAACAGTCCAAAAACATGCAGCAAGTTAACTCAGAAATATTGTGAAAATTGAGCGAGTGAGTGAATGTATGTTAGTATGTGTTAGTTAGTTTAAGCCCTGCGATTGACTAGCATCCAGTCCAGGTTGTAACCCGCCTCTTGCCTGATCACAGCTGAGATAGCATCCAGCATCCTCCATGAGTCTGAGTGCAGGATAAGCATCAGAAGATGGATGAATGGATGAATATACACTTGCATATATATGCACAAACATAATTATATATGCCAGAATCACATCGTTAATCTGAAACCTTCGCTTCAACACCAGGGTAGACAAGTGACCGCGGAAGAGGAAATCAAACCCGGATAAGGTTTGTTTGCCTAGGTAGCAATGGGAAAGCTAACAAAAAAAAAGAAGATCAAGGGTGCTCTGAGGCTGCTTGGGTGTTTGGTGGGTGAACTACATTAGAATTAAATGGCGGGGTCTGCCAGGCGGAAAGGTGTGAGACAGTCCAGGGGTGCAGCAGACCCCGCAGATGCACAGCGCAGGAACCGTGGGACCTGCTGAAGCTCCAGAGGATGAGTGTCGCCCCGCCGCCGCCGCCGGCCATGACACCCCTAACTCGTAGCGACGTACTGTACAACAGCCGCGGGGCCACGGCTGACACAAGCTGAACTGCAGCCACTCCAAGGACTCCCCCGCCTTCCCCTGATGGAGGGAGGATAGCCAGGACATTAGCAAGTGCCAGGACGGAGAGCTGATCCGTGCAGATGCGGCGAGAGGAGAGGAATCCGGGCCGACGTGTGATGATGAGATGAACTGTGCGGCTCTTTCTTTGCAAGCGATATGAAGGGCTGGTGTCAGAGCGGCTCATGTCACTGCCTTTGGTCAAGGATTAGACTGGAGAAAAAAAAAGAAAGGAAGAGTCAAGACGGAGGATTTGCTGCTAAAAATGTTCAAACTGGAGTGCGTCTGTATTCCGAGAAACTTGGAAGATTTGTCGTAAAAGCAAAAACGGTAAGTTCTTTTGGCTTAATGAAAAAGTCAAAGGTTATTTTTATGCAACATGTTTTGCACTGATGAATACATTACGAATACAACGCATTTAACGTTACATTTTCGTAACATTAAACTCTGTTGGATTCATGCCTTCATGAACATTCCCTCCTATTTTTATCACTTAAATGTTCATCTAAGCACGTCATCTAACCTTTGTTCAAGGGAAAGCATTTAAACTGCTTTGGCAGTTGTTTTGTTAAGTTTTTATTGATAACATTGTTTACCTTCTTGTCAGCTTAAGTTTTGTCAGATTAATGTTTACATTAAGGTGTTATTGTTAAGTTGCAATGTATAATTGTGTTCCACTGTTGCAATGGTCTTTTGAGGCTTTGCTTGCTTTTACTTTATATTCTTTATTTTAACACTTTTTTGGTATGACTTTCATTTTAATGACCTTTGCATTGTTCTTAAAATAGATCTCTGTTAAATCCTGAAATGATCATTGTCATAACTCACCTTGTTTAAATAATATTTTAATCAAGCGAGGAGATCACAACATTTTTTGCCTATTAGTATGGTATTGTTTTTATTATTATCTACAGGACAAAGTGTGTTTTGAGCAGCTCTTGGAAGTGATGTGCTTCCATCTGGTAAGCTTAGCACGATAAAGGGTAGCGTAATGGTATCATTGGGAAACAAACGTTATAAAACGAGATTATACAACGACAAGGCCAGTTAATTTTCTGAGCAAAAATAGCCAGATTCACCTGAGTAAATCATTC